>NW_019268543.1:2607568-2677330 GCF_002738365.1 Cucurbita moschata
AAAAAAAAAAAAAAAAAAAAAAAAAAAAAAGACAGCAGCAGCTTGAAGCTGCTGCCATGGAGAAAGGAAGAATGGACAGGTGGTTGAAGGGAAACGAAAGAAAAGAGAGGATGATTAGAGGAGGTGGAAGCGTGGGATGGATTAAGCTTTAAAAAGGAAGAAAAAAAACGAAGATTGGTGATTCGTGAAAAACCCAGAAAACAGAGGAGGAAACTTTCTGAGAATTCGAGTTTTGGTTGCTTAAAATTGGACATCAATCGAGGGTAAAGGAAGAGGGGTTGTTGCTGAGGAATCGTTTGAGGAAGGGGATACAGCCACGAGCTGAAGCGGACGGTAATTCGAAGGTAACGAAAAAACCCACATCACCGAACCTTTAAATCTCGATATCTTGGTTCGTATTGTATAATAAGTTATGAAATAGGGCTTGTTAGAAACGTAATAAGGAGATCTATAAATTTGTAGAAGGAATCAGGATGAAATTCGAACCGTAGAAGGAGAATATGGCTTCGGGATATAGTAGGTATTAACAGAAAAGATGGGAAATTTCAGAAAAACGCAAGGAAGAAGAAGAAGCGCGTGCACTACACGCAGGCGCGTGAGGGACACGACTGGGCGTGCGACTGGCGCGTGGGACAGACACACCGAGGCGCGTGAGGGCGCGTGAAGCGTCCGTTCGGTTCCCGGTTTGTCCCGTTCGATTTGTTTTGACCTGTTCTACCTAGATTGACCTATACTTACCTTGAAAATGGTGAAATATAGGTCTACTTGGAAGGAATTGTGTCGAAATACCCTATTAAATGTACAATCAAGAGAGAAAGGGATTCGAAACCATGTAAGTAGCGTATCGACCTTTGAACTAGTTCTTAACTTGTTTTACAACATGTGAGTATGTTGTTTACCTGATTAAGAGCTTAATAAGTTATGATGAGCTTCGATGATAGTTCGTGTTTATTGTATATTGTGATTGCTTGCCTGTGATGTAAGCATGATATAAACGATTGTCAGAATGTCTACGTATTGATCATGATACATGTATGAAAGCATGCAGTAACTGTGAGTATGTTATGCATGTTAATGGAAAGGTTATGACTCTAGATATGCTTATTGGTGGTTGAGCTATGACTTATTTACTGAGTATGATAGTCTACTAATTCCCGCGGAGTTCCTGGCCAACGCGCTGTGTGCTAAGTCAGGGAGCATGAGTACTCCTGACCGTTGGTATATGAGATAAACAGGCCGCCAGAGCAATTAGTAGACGGGCCGTATTTGACCGAGAGCGAGTCTTACATACGAGTCCGAAAATTCTAGATAAGCATATCGAGAGAGAGTCAGTAACCTAGCTGGAGGTAGCTGAGATACCTCATTAACGAACAGATGACCCTAGTAAGAGAACTAGGAGTCAATGATGAATAAAACCTAAAAACACCTAGAAAGATTAGTTATGAACTCTTGAGTGATAAGCTAGCTACTTACTGAGTAATCTAATTACTCATCAAAATTATTATAACTTTTCTTTCCAGATTTAGATGATGCAGGCCAACCGAGGGCGAGACCAGCGGACTGAAGACTACTGGGAATCCATGTCGGTGTCTGTTTTGTATATTTATGTTTTCGCTGTCAAGAATTTACTTCGGTTGTTTAAATTTAAATAGCATTGTTTTAAATGTTTTACTGAATGTTTTTTTTTTAATCATTTTGAGATTATGATTGGGTATTAGAATATATTGTCGTTGATGATGGTAACCCCTGTTAATCGCGTTGACGATGAGCGGGCGTTACACCACCGCTAGTAGATATTATCCGTTTTAGTTTGTTATGTATCGTCGTCACCCTCACGATTTTAAAACACACATATTAGAAAGAGGTTTCCACACATTTGTAAGAAATGTTTCGTTTTCATCTCTAATCCATGTGAGATCTCAGAATGGAAATCGTTTTTACTTTTAAGAAACGATGAATAGGTAACGTGATCATGTTGCAAGAAAATGTTGAGACCATCAGATAAAGAAATCGAATTTCGAATCGTCGAAATTATCAGTGGTTGGTAGCGAAGCACGTCATCTTGTAAGCGGAAAGTTATTGAGATTTGAGGAGAAGATCGAAAAGGAAGGGTGCGAGGGGAGAGGGGCGAGGGGTAGAGCTGGCTGGAGCAAGGCTGTCATGGGCAGGGAGGGTGTTGTGTTGACTGTGAAAAAATTCCACGGAAAGGACAGCGACAGTCCAGCTAAAGTACCAAACAATATTGTTTTCCTTTATTTATTTTATTTTATTTTTAACAATAATAAATTCATACGCCAAACTGTTCTGTACTATACTCACTCAATTCCCTGCTCACATTTTTCTTTTTTTATTTAAATTAATTCCACTTTTTTCCAACATTTGAATCATTAATAAATATTAACAATATCATGCCTTTTCTATTCGCTTTCTTAAATGTCCAACGATCTAATTGTCATACCGTTTCATATCTGGTTTTAATACCATTTATAACAGTTCAAGCTCACTACTAGTAGATATTGTCCGTTTCGACCCATTATGTATCATCATCAGCTTCACAATTTCAAAACGCGTTTGCTAACAAACAATTTTCATACCCTTAAAAAAAAATGTTTCGTTCCCCTCTCCAATGAATACGAGATTTTACAATTCACCCCATTTGAACCCAACATCCTCACTGACACACCATCTAATGTCTAACTATGATGTCATTTCTAAAAGTTACCGGCAGTAAATATATCAACTTGAACTGTTGTACCTTTTTTACACCTTATATAATTATATAGTTAACATTAAAAAAAATGAATTTTTTTATTAAAGTATTAATATGACATCATTGCAAGCAAGGGACGTTTAAGTAAATTTACATGTGTGGGGAAGGGTAAAATTGGAATTAGGGAAATATATAGAAGAAGTGGAGCATGAAGTTTCCAAGAACATGCAATGTTAGACTTTAAATCATTTACAATTTTTTCTCTCAATTTTCCCATTTCTAAATCTCATACCAAACTCGATAAAATCGACTTCAAATATAAGTTATGTGGAACAAAATTACAAAAATAGAAATATAAATATAAATATTAGAATAAAATATAAGATATGCATAATCTCGGACAATAATTATGACAATAATTAAATAATGAACCTCACTTAATTATTAGAATGTGCCACATAAATTCCATTAACATAATCCATAAATCATACAAGTATGTAAGTTACCTTAGATCAAATTATACAAAATATTGATGAATTTGGTCGATCACTCCAAGAACAAAAAAACAACCACCAAAAAGATTGGACAGGTTTTTGGGTGTAAGTTCTTGGATGGAAAAGATAATAAAAATCATGAAAAGAAACAATCTTCATCTGGGGTTTGGAAATTGGTTGGATCTGAGTGATAAAGTGGATACTAATTGTTTTGGTCTTCGATTCATCATCAATTTGGACCAAAACCCAGGATTCGTTGCTTGAGTGGGCGTTGATCTTCTTTTGAACAAGGAAGAAATGGAGGATTTGGTTCTGGGAAAGTATGGGGAGGCGGAGGAAGAAGGGAAGGAAGAAGAGTAATAAGAGGATAGAGATGATAATGAAGAAGATGAAACGGATGCCGCCGCCGTTGCCGCCGTCTCCGCCGCCATTACTGGTTTTGTAATTGTTAAATTACTCAGCTTTTCTCTTAGACAAAGTGAGCACACGCCTGGTGATTGCTTGTGTTTTGGGTGCTTCCGACATCGGCTACTATTGCTGCTGCCGCTGCCGTGGTTGGGCTTTCTTCCCTTTGCCGCCGCCGTATGACCCTTTAGTTTTCTCAGATTCTTAGGCATTGTTGTGGTGGTGGTGGTGGTTGTATCATTTTAAATTCGGGAAGGTTTTTGGTGTTGGGAAAGGATTAAATGGAAAAGTAGAAAGTGGGTGCACTTCCCGGATCCTTCATCGGCAACTTCCTTGATTTTTCTCATTAAAAAATTAAAATAAATAAATAAACATATATATATATATATATATTTATTTATTTATTTAAATTTTAATTTTCTTGGTTGAAAATTGGTGTTTTGACTGGTTGTGTGTACACAAGTTGGCAGTTTGAACAGCTGTGATTGGAGGAGACAGTTTCCGGTGGGGACCACTGCCACTCTTCTTTTGGAAATTGAACCGCCCCCACCTCGACTCACCAGCCGTGGAGCCCAAACCGGACATTATTTATATTAAAATATTCATAAATTTACCTTCAAATTTCAAAAATGTTTAATAAATACAATTTTTTTTATGACACAATATCTACCGTGAATAAATATAAAAATATTATTACTCAACAAAAGAATACAGATTTAAGAATTAATATTTACAATCTTTAAATAGGATACAAGATATTAAATAATACCTCTAAAAAAATATAAACTAACTAACTCTTAAAAATAAAATAAAATATACTACCATTCAAATTTAACGGATTACAAATATACAAGATATATATTATTGCCTACTATATTATTCAAATATTAAATGATTATGAATATCATATATTCCATTAACTAATTCAAATTAGAAATTAGTTGCTATTAATACTTTGATTATTAATATTCTTAAATATAATTAACCTTAGCATAAGAACTTTTAAAAGTTTTAAAAAATATATATATAAAAAAAAGGGTAATTTTAGAGTTTTTTTTTTTTAAATATTTTTCAAAGTTTAGATGTAAAATTAATATTTATTAAATTTTTATTTTAAAAATCTAAAGGTATGTTTTAGTTTTTTTTTTAAAAAAAAAAATTTAAATGAAACTTTCAAGAAATTTGTTCCAAATAATTGGAATTAAATTAAAAATTTTCACATTAATAATTAATTTAGGGAAACAAATACACGACAAAGAAAAAAAACAACCCAAGCAAAAGATGAATTTTCACAAAAGACACTACATAGTGAGCATCCTAAAGCGCAGCCAACAAGCCCAGGGTGGCGGCGCCCCAAGTGCAAACCACGGCTGCAAACGCAGAGGCGCCACAAGCGGAAGATGCCTCCACGGGAACCTTAGACGTGGGAGAGTTCACCAATGAGGAGTCCGCATCTTTGGGAGTAGCACCAACCAATGGCGTCACAGGAGCAGTAGCTCCAACAGAACTTGGCGCTTCGGACGGTGGAAGTCCATCACCAATGGGAGCTGAGGCTATAGAGGGGGGACCTCCAGCTTCGGCAGCTGTGACCGCTAGCTTCATACCGTTGCCACAGTGACCAAATGCACCACAAATGAAGTAATGAGTGCCAGGCTTCTTGAGAGTGATGGACGTGGCGCCAGAGCTGTCGCTACTAATGGAATTGGCGGCCGTACAAGAGGTGTACTCGCTAGCACTCACTTCGTCCACCGTGTGCCCACCCCCATAATTGAACACTGCCACGTCATAACCAATGGGTCATAAAAAAAAAAAAAAAAAAACTATAAAATGTACGATATAGCCAGACAAGTTGGATGTAATTTCTCAAATTAATATATTATTATGTTAAATATATGTAAGACATGATTTTGAACTGACCCAATGTGTCGCCTACGGTGAAGATTTTCCCGGAGGACCAAGAGGGGTAGTCGACGCCGGTGGACCAACCAGCGGTGTCGCCAACAGTGTGGACAGTGGCAAAGGTTGGGATAGCCATGGAAATGGCAATGGTGGCTAAGGCAAAAAATGCAGTTTTGGAGGAGTAAGCCATTGGAGTTGATGGTGAAGGGGGAGGGATGGGGTTAAGCATTTATAGAATAGAAGGTGGGAGTGGGTTAGGTTCATGAATCATGTAGATTCCATTGATGGAACCAGAACAAACAAGAAGGGTTCGCCGAATTGGTGGAGGAGATGATGGGAGTCAGCTCAAAAAGGGAGAAGTAGGTGTACTGGTAATCAAGTAGTTGGGTCACCGCCCCCCAAATTCCTAACGCACCAACTTAATTAACCACAACCAAAGTGGGCTTATTAGAGCTTCTCTACTGCCCCCAACCACCCTACTGCAACGTTGGCTCCCGCCCCAATTGGCCACATATTGAAATCAGTGCATGCTCACCTTTGTGAACCATGCTCGCCCTTGTGTAGAGAAGTACTACAAATTCAATATTACTTGAACTCGAAAGACTATGGTTTATATACTTTAATAATATTAAATTAATAAAATAAAATAAAAAATTAATTAATTAAAGATCCATTTATTAATATAAGCATTACATTTATTGGATTGTTTCATAATTACGATTCGTATTTAAAATAATTATTAGAATATTATTATAAATATAATATTTGAATATTTGATTGAAGAGGTTGGTCTAGGGTTTGGGTTTTGCGTCGCCTTCTTTACTTCCTCCTTTCTTCTTAATTAATGAGTTCAACCCGTCGTCAAATTTCTCCACCTGAGGTAATTTATATTTAGAAAAAATCAAATTATAAATAATAATAATAATAATAATTGATCGAATTATAAGGAAAATTAATAATTATAATAGATAGTTAGCTAACACGTTATCAATTTTAGACTGAAAAGGACAGGATTGTCAAATTAGATTTCTCAATGGAGTAGGGTCGGTTACGTCTTTTTGGTTAGGTAGGGGCCGAGGGTTCTATAAAAAAAAACACGTGGATAATAATATATTTAAATATCATGCCTCTATCCTTTTATTATTTCATTAAAATTATTGTTTTTTACGATTTTTTTATTTTTTATAAGGAAACATTTTAATTTATTGTCAAATTGAAAAATAAAAATGATTTTTTAGTTGTCTTGAAAAACTTTTTTAAAAAATAAAATAAATTATAAGTAAAATAATTTAATTTTTTTTTGTTAATAATAAGTAGAGTCTTTTAATGAGGTGGAAAGGGAATTAAATTAATACACGCAATTAATAATAATTATTTATTTATGTGACGAAAACGTCTTTAACATTTTAAAAAGTTAGAAAAATGAAATTATAAAAGTTTAATTTGAATTTTGAAAAAGAATTTTAAGTTTTAATTTTCCAGTTCAAGATTAAATTAATTAAAATACTTTTGAATCTTACCCTTTATTTTTTTTCGATATTTTAAAAAATTTCATTAATTTTCCTAATTTTTTTTCTAAAAAATTAAAATATAATTAAACAAATACATATTTTAATATTTTGTTTAAAAAATACGACTAAAAGTTTAAAGATATTATTAATGATATTTAAAAAAAAAGCTGTTAAAAGTTTAAGAATATTTATGAAATAACTACAAATTTAATATATATATATATATATATATTTCTTTCTCGCGTCTCCTTTTGAAGGGGAAAAGCTTTCGCATTTCTAATCTGGTGAGGGCCGGATGGCTTTGTTTGTCATAGCTTGACGAATCGCATCCCCGTGCAACGATATTGTTTGTGCGCCCCTTACTGTTCTCGCTCAATGTTTGCAACAACTGGAGAGGCAGTCGTAGAAGTGAAGCCTATCGCCACACCGACCTTCTCAAAGATTTGATGGAATGGCCCCAAGAGCGCTTATGTCATATGGGAACTCAGGCCCGGAAACAATCCTTAATATATATATATATATATGAATAAAATAAGGTTGTGAGCTAAGAAAAAGTGAAGGGATGGAGTGGAGTGGTAAGTTTGGAGAAAAGGCCTAACCTTGCCGATAATGTCCGCCGCCAAATTGGCGTCCTTAGCAACGGTTTCAGCTGTATTTTCCACTAAAACTGCCGTTTTTTGGAGTATGCTGTCTTTGGGGAGATGATCAGCAATCTCTTCCGCCACCTTATCCACTTCCTCCGCCGCCGTCTCCACCATATCTACCACGTCCTCCGCCACATGCACCACCTTCTCCACTCTCTCTACACAAATTCAACACAAATTACGCATACCAAAAAGAAAAAAGTGTTCAAATTGATCATTATATTCCTCACGCTTTAACATAAGAAAAGGCTTCCAATATTTGGTCGTCTTCCAAATGGATAGAATTGCTGACAGCACCGCCCCTGCTACCCACAATGGCCTGCCAAAAACAACACTCTGTTTGTAATTTTCCACCTGGAAAATACGACAAAAAAAAAAAAAAAATTAATTCAAACATAATTTAAATACCAAGGAGTCAATGGGGGAGGAGGAGGCGGCAGAGGAAGGGGAGATCCAAGGCCGCCGCCGACGCCGTAAACCGCCATGTCTCTGTAAGTAGTGATATGGGTGGCTCTGTTTTTGGGAATTGTGCGTGGCAACGGCAAGCTCTTGGCTCTGTGAAGGAGATGGCTGAGGTTAAGGTTTGATCCATGGCGGCGGGAGTCGACGGCGGAACGGAGGTTGGCTGAACGGGAGGAAACTGAAATGATCGACATTTGTGAATGAATGGGATCGGTGAATTATGAATACTTATGGCGTAGACAATTCAAATATATAAGCCTTTCAAGTCACCCTACCTAACTCGTTTATTGATTCTTATATTTATTGCTTTACATTATTTCTAAAGAAAAAATGGGTTTAAAATGTATATTATATATGCTTTGATCATTTTGAAATTAGTTGTAGTTTGGAAGCGTTTGGCCTACCGAGTCAGGGTTGCGTGAACCTGTTTACAACACAACTCCGACTTTGAAACTTATTGTCTTAAGCCTATCGCTAATAAATATTACCTAGATTTGTTATTTATTACATCTCACAGTTTAATGAATCTTTTGCCCACTCCATTGGAGGTAGAATCTCACAATTTTATATGTTCTAACCCATTTACTGTCCTAATTGATTTTTTTTCGATTTATTTATTCAAAATTTCTCAATTTAATAATATAAGCATTAGTATTATTATTATTATATAATGTGTTATAATTGTGTACAAATTATTTAAAATAAGCTACTTTTATTTTTATCTTAGGTTGAGCTACTTGTCAAGTTGCATCAAAATTCATGGCAGCACACAATTTTCTAAGTGTTTTCTTGGTACACGTGTGGGTTGATATTAGTAAAAAAATAATAATCCAAAAATATTATAATTTCGGCCCGAAGCTAAACCAGTAAACCATTAAATTTGGGTTTGGTTGAATTTTGGAATTTTTTTTTGTGGGTTGACTTTTTTTGGTCGGGTCAGCTCAACCAACTTGAAAATAGAATTACAATCAAAATTTTAACAAAATCAAAACAAAACATTTATTAAAAATTTAATAATCTGAATAGAAATAAATTTTATTTAAAAGCAATACACGAATAAATCCATCTTTTAAAAACTCATAAATTAAAAAAAAAAAATTCAATAATTTTATTGAGTAACAAAATAGTCAGAAATGTTTAATTTTATTTGCATTTTTTTAAATATAAAAAAAATATTCTAAACTCTCCATTCCTTAGTGGGCCGAGCCCACATGTTTGGGCCCAAACTAGTCTTTACAGTTTAGAAAAGGAACCATATTTCAGAGAAAAAAATGAATTAGTTTTTTAATTTTGTTCAAAATCTCCCAAATACCTTAATAATTTTTAATACTACATATTTGTTACATTGAATAAATCAATATTTATCTAATAAATATATCAAATTATTATCCTAATATAAATATAATGTTAGGATCGCTCAACAACGCACACACTCGATCCAGATGAGAATACAAAGAACGGAGAATATTAGCTAAAAGTTTGTATTGATGACAGAATATAGAAAAGTACATTTTCAAGCTCTCAGAAATACATATGATTTAACTTACTATATATACAAAATACTGAGAGTACAAGTTGTGGTTGCAGATATATATACATGATTTAACTTACTATATATAGCTTGACCAGAAATAACAATCTACAGTATACCATATATAACTTAAGTTTTTTTTTTACCGTAGATTAGATGACAATTTACTCTATATATCATTTATTAAATATAACTTTACTTTGTATAACCCGTCTGCTGCAAATTAGCATTACATATTAGATATTTGATTGAAACGACTCAAAACACGGACATAAAATTTATTATTCATCGACCAAAAAAAAGTTATTTATTATTTTAAATAAGAAGTTTTCTACACGTTAATCTCGAAAAATGGGAAAAGAGAACCAAAAGCTGAGCAAAATTAGGTAAGACCAACTTATGGGCCCACAAAGTTAGAAAAAGAAACGTTGTAATTTATATATATATACATATATATAATATAACGTATAGATTTAGCTGAGTAAATAAGATATTAATCTTCTTAAATCGGGACTATTTGAATATTATTGTCATAAATACGTTTAATTTCACCAACTTTAGACTTTGTAGCAATCTTGATGAAGACATACTACCAAATATTGCTTTTAACTCGATAGATATATTTATTTTTTTAAAAATTTAAATTATGAATAAAAATAATGTTAGATGATTAGTACAAACAACCCAACTTGTTTGCTCGCGTCATGACATTAATTAAAATTGGTTTTTTTGATGGGTAGGGGAGAGAATTGTCTCGCTTAAGCGTTACGAGCTAAAAGGTAGTTGGTAGTAACGTAAATTAATTTATACGACAAATTCCTTGGTCTCGATCATTATAAGATTTATTTTAAATGTTTGAAAACTGAACAAAGTCTTACGCCCGAGTAAGAGGAATATCATATCACTTGGACTTTCTGTTTCGGGCTTTCTCTCAAGGTTTTTAAACGGAGTGAGAGATTTCCAGACCCTTATAAATAATGCTTCCCCACTTAAGCCCACTGCTAGCAAATGTTATTTTATTTGGGTTTTCCTTCGAGCTTCCCTCAAGGTTTTTGCATATGTGGAGGAGAGGTTTTTACACATTTATAAAGGATGTTTTTTTCCTTCTCTAACTGATGTGTGATCTCACAATCCACGCTATTTGGAGCCAGTGTCTTCGCTGTCACTCATTCCTCTCTCCCTCTCCAATCGAGGTGGGATCTCACAATCCACCCCATTCAACACCTAGTGTACTTGCGGGTACTTATTCCTCTCTGCAACCCATGAGGGATCTTAGAATATAGGTCTAAATTGAGATATTTACAGGCAAAGAGACAAACATATAACAAGTATTAAATGTCGAATTTTGATGTCATGGTCATACTTGTCCAAAGTATGTTGTCTATGGCTACATGACAGATGTCCTAGTCTTGTTTGTCTGAGTCGGATGTTATGGTCATGCTTGTCCAAAGCATGTTGCTTATTACTGTAGGACAGATATTCCAGTCTTACTTGTTCAAGTTGGTTGACAAGGACGTCAATCACAATTGAGTGGAGGAGAATGTCACGAGCATGCAACCGTTGAGATTTAAAATAATTGGTACGAACTCATCAAAAACTTAAAAATTCATATTATTGTATTGAAATTGAGATTGAAATTTAACCTAATTGTTAAGGTGGAGGAGCTTAGTCGTCGTTTAATTACTTTGTTTATTTCATTTCTTCAAACCAAAGAAATTCAGAGATCTTCATTTTCCCTTCCATTCCTCTGTTTCTCTCTCAACATTCTAAGCTTCTTCAGATCTCCCCTGCCATGGCGGTCGGAATTACCAGAAAGCTTTTCCCCGTCGCAGCTGGAACTCACCAACAAAGCTTCAATTGTTCTGCCTGCCCTTACGACTGCCCTTTCGACTGCTTAGATCTCCCAGATTTCTACTTCTCGCCGCCGCCGCCGCTGCCGCTGCCGCCTTTTGGCGACCACCAAAAACAGCTTCCAACTATAGTCATCGTCATACTTGCTCTGTTTGTTGGGTTCTTCTTCACTTTTAGTTTCTACATCATTATAGTAAAATGCCAAGCTTGGCGTAGCGGCTCCGGCAACCAAGGGGCGGAGGCGTCGCAATTGAACGGCGAAGATGGAGAATTTCTAAACGAGAATCAAGTCGATCATCCCATTTGGTTCATAACCACCGTCGGGCTGCAACAATCGATCATCAACTCAATCACGGTTTGCAAATACAAGAAAGGTGAGGGCTTGATCGAAGGAACAGTTTGCTCTGTTTGTTTGAATGAATTTCAAGAAGACGAAATGCTCCGGCTGTTACCCAAATGTAGCCACGCGTTTCATATTGGGTGCGTTGATACTTGGCTGAGGACTCATACCACTTGCCCACTCTGTCGGGCCCATATTCTTACTGATTTTCCGACCTCCAACGCCGCGAGACCGCCGAATTCGGGTCATTTGAATCAAAACGAAGCTAATTTGGGTGTAATTGAAGAGACCCAGATGGAGAATTTGGAGGGGGAAGAACAGAGTGCTGTGTCCGGCGGCGGCGGCGTTGAAAACAGAGGAGATGCAGTTTATGAACAGAGAGACATTGGGGTTCCTCAGATTGGGGAGATTGTTCCAAAAGAAGGGGTTTTTGAATCCGATGATTCTAAAATGGAAGTAACTGAAACAATGATGAACTGTTCTTCTGCAACATGATCTGAACCAGATTGGGTCGATTCAGAGTATCGAACAGGGTGAGCCCAGTTTTTGTGTATGAACTGAAAAGAACAGGTTCTGTTATTCATTGAATGGGTTTGGGGTTATGGGTTCGAACCTCTGTTTTGATGCTTTCGTGTTCTTCATTTTCTCAGTGGGTATTATTATATTAAGCTTTGTTCATCATTATCTTAATCATAATTAATTAATGATTAAGTTAAATACTTTTGATTTGAGACCTCGTACCAAATAATAAGGTTTGAAGTAAATGGACTTCAGTCTTGGCCCAAATAAACGGCCCAAATTCAATCATTTATGGACTTCGCTCATGATTATGGGCCGCAATAGGCCCAGCCCAACAGAAATGTACCCTCTTAATTACATCTGCATTTCGCTAAACATTCTCACAATATGCAGCATTAATTTTGAATTTAATTTGCATTAAAATGTTTTGTATGTTCGAAGCCTACTGCTAGCGCGGATGTTGTTTGTTTTGGTCGGTTACGTGTCGCCGTTAGCCTCATGATTTTAGAACATGTCTACTAAACACAGTTTTCCACCCACTTATAAAGAATATTTCATTTCCCTCCCCAACTGATGTGTGATCTCATAATCCACTCCCCTTAGAGACCCAATGTCCTCATTGGCACACGACTCAGTGTCTGGCTTTAATACTATTTGTAATAGCCCAAGCCCACTGCTAAAAGATATTGTCAACCTTAGCTCGTTACATGTTGTCGTCAGTCTCACAGTTTTAAAATGCTATCTAATAAGGAGAGGCTTCCACACCCTTATACACAAACTTCCCCAACTGATGTAAGATCTCATAATCCATCACTTGGGGGCCCAATGTCACCAGTGACACACCACCCTGTGTCTGACTCTATACCATTTGTAACAGCCCAAGCCCGCTGCTAGTAGATATTGTTCACTCTGACCTAATAAATATCTCCGTAAACCTCACAGTTTTAAAACCCGTAGACTAAAGAGATGTTTTCACACCCTTAGGACTAATACTTAGTTTCCCAAACATGGGATCTCGCAAAATCACACCAGATCAACCAAAGATTTTATCAAACACCAACCAACCCAGCTCGAAGACAACTAACACTATAGCCAACTGGCCCAACAGATAGACTTATTCAAGTTCAAGACCGCTTTCGTTTTGAACTTCTCTTCGTCGGCCTTTCTCGAGCCTTTGACCTATTTCGTTAGGTCTAATTTTACGGTAGCAAACGTAGGGTAAGAATAATCGAAACACAAGGAAAGACAAAATGATTAAAAGTTTTGTGAGTTGGTAGGAGATAATTGGATATAAATTTGTTAGATTGTGAGAACAAAATGATGTGGTGAAAGGAATATTTGTACTGTTAAGTATGGTATCCATATTATATAAGCCATGGGGCCCTCATCTCTCTTCCTCCCATCTTTTAAATTCTTCAAACCCATAATCATTGTTTTCTGTCTCTTCATCTTCTCATCATTTCATCTCATGACTTTAAATTAACTTTTACCAAAACCTGGGATCTCTGCAACTCATTGCTAACCCTAAAAAATGCATAATCACTTCCTTAATTCATTCAAACCCTAAATTATGTTAATATCTCCACCATGCCATGTTCTTGGAATGTTGTTCTAGAGCGTTCGTTCCTTGTGAAATGAAATCTTTGAAGAAAAAAAAATTGTGTTTTTATGATTAGGGTTTGTGTGTATATTATTGTTTGTAAACATCAAATCTCGAAACAAATAGATTTTTCTCATTTTATCATTTCAAAATCAAAGATAATAGCTTAATAATTGCTCCTTCGTGTTTGGAATAGTTCTTGTTTGGTATAGATATGGTTGGTAGAAATCTCATTATATGAAATTTCAATGCTTCGTAAATCATAACATCTGAAGCTCACTACTAGCAAATATCATACAATTCTTCAACCTTAAACAAGAACACCCAAAATCCAGAAATTAAGAACGACCCATCTCTTAAAATCAAAAAAGTTTCAAACTTTAAGCTATAATTACCTTAATGCTTAGAGAATAAAGAACCCTTTGATCACAATTTTAAAACGGGTCTATTAGTGTTAGTGAGAGGTTTCTAAAAAAAAATAGATCTACGATCATTGTTCTCTTTGACTTTTGATAAATTTGTAGCGATATAAAGGTTCGAACTTTTTGATTAAACATACCATGTTTTACCGAGATTAATTGACGAGTTTTAGCAACATTATGTTCTTCTCTTACATGGAAAATTGTGGGGATACCATGAGAAACTGAATAAAGAAATTACATTAAAGAAAGAAAGAAAAAACAGATTAAATTGTTTACTTTCTTTCCAAAAAAGTGTCAATTTAAAGCAGCTTCCTCTTGAATAAACAGCAGAATTTGATTCACAGCTGCAGCAATTTCATCCACTGTATTCAACTGACACCCTTCTTCAACCTTCAAAAACAACACCCAAAATCAAGAAATTAAGAACAACCCATCTCTTAAAATCCAAAAAGTTTCAAACTTTGATTACCTTAATGCTTAGAGAATAAAGAACCATTTGATCTGAAGTAGTGACATTGAGATGAAGAACAGTGAGTCTCAAGCTTTGAAATCCAGCGACCATTTTAAGGAGCTGTCTTGGGCGTTTTGGCGACAGTATTTTAAGGTTGGCATGGGTATCAATCATGGTGACTTCAATATCACCGGCCGGCCACTGGGTATGAGTAATGGATGAGTCATGTGCCGTGTTCTTGGTTGAGTATTGAGGGAAGGAAAAGAATTCAGCAAAAGGGGAACCGCCATTTTCGATTGTGTTCTTATGGGTGTTGATGAACTGCAGTTGTTGCTCTAATTCCTTGACGAAATTAATGGCGCCACCAATAATGGAAGCTTGGTCTCCCTGCTATGATATGCAAATAATTAGGCTCACGACATGAAATTGTTCTGTCGTGAAATTGAAGTCATTGAACAGTAATTTCGCGCAGTACTTTTTGTCATTATCATTATAATCTCTCTCCTTTCTAAACAAATTGACTGACCCTTTGAACGTAAGACGACGGCATTAATGATCGGAGAATCGCTAGATACTCATTCATTTGTTTCCGACGGTTGCGCTCCACCGCGATATGTGTCATCCTCTGGTTTTCAATTTCCTCTCTGTTTTTTGTGCTCCGTGTCCGCCGTCGCTTTCTTCTTCCTGTACACGGCGGCGTGTAGAGAGCTCCTCCGGGAATAGGCTGATTAATCGAACATTCCTCCGGTGAAGCCTCCCAATTCCCTGCGAATTTTGTGTCCTCTGTTTGAGTTTCAGGCACTCCAAGAAAGGGTTTTTGTTGTTCTAATTGGAAGCCATGATCATAGCCAGCCCAAGCTCCTCCTCCGCCGTGAGAACAGACATCCCTGCAAACATAAGTAAATGGATCTTGTGGGAAAACCACCGCTTCCAACGCCATTATCAACGATGACTCTGTTTTTTGTTCTTCTGGATCATAAAAACAGAGCACGAATTGTATAGAGAAAAGGAGAGAACTTTGGGGTTAAAATTCACCCAGAATTGAATGAAAGAAGAAGAGGAATCAAAATCAAGGAGAAAATTGAAAAGGGTAAGAGCTTTTTAAAAGAAATGGAGTGAAACAGAGCATTAGAAGCGAACAAAGTGCACGTGAGAATGCATTGTATATGAGTACGACAGGGAAAGAGAGGAATCTGGGTGTTGCTACGAATAACACATTGGGTTGAGGTCTGGGCTTAGTTATTAGTTGATTATAAGCTTTTATTTTACTCAACTTGCTTCACATTTCAGGATTTAATTAATATAAACAAACAGAATTTGGGTCTCTGTTCAACCTGTTCTGTCTCTCTACGGCCGCGTTTCGCTGCAACTCTCTTCATAAATTGTTATAATATAAATAATATTTTATTTCCAATACAGCAATACAAATAATTAATCGACCTACCTCAAACCACGAGGAGATTTTCGGTTTAAATAGAGAATGAATAAAGAGTTTAGAACATTTTTTCTCGGAGTCCGGAGACGGAATAATATTCTCGTCCCCTCCCCACTTAGTATAAATATATTTCGACCGCTAGCATATATTTCCCTTTCGAGCTTCCCCTCAAAGCTTTAAAATGTGTCGGGGAAGGTTTCCACACCCTTATAAAGTTTGTTCTCCTTCCCAACCAAGGTGGGACACCACAATCCACCCCCTTCGGGGCCCAGCGTCCTCGCTGACACTCCTTCCTTTAATCGATGTGGGACTGCCACCAAATCCACCCCCTTCGGGGAAGAGCGAGAAGGCTAGCACATCGTCCGGTGTTTGGCTCTGATACCATTTGTAACGACCCAGATTCCACAGCTAGTGGATATTGTCCTCTTTGGGCTTTCCCTCAAGGCTTTAAAACGCGTCTACTAGAGGAAGGTTTCTACACTCTTACAAAGGGTGGTTTGTTCTCCTCCCACAACCAGGTGGGACATCACAATATATATGTTGAAAAATAATAAACTGAAAAAAAATTACTCATCAAAACTCGATTCTCGCAAAATTTCTCGTGAGTAATTCCCATCTCGATCTCTGCAAAAATAAATGGAGAATAAAATATGTGGTAGAGATAAAGATGAGAAAGTTTCCCGCAGACGTCTCTAATTTTTAAGACATTTCATGTTATTTTTAGTATTAAATTTTAAATAATATATTTCAATCATATTAAATGAACTAGTTGAGTCACGACCACCATTTGATTTAATTTTGAAGACGCGATCTTATTTGATTTTTTTTTTATAATAATCTTATTTGATTTTTTGTATAATAATTTTATTACACGTATATATTAAAATAAATAGGTTTGAATATTTATAAAATTGAATTTTGGTTGTAAATTTAAAATCACAAATTATAAAACCAAATGATTACACCAACTTGTTAGATTGAAATATAAAATAATTTCAATTGGATCAATACATTATATTATAATCTACATTATTTTATTTTATTATTATTATTAGGTTAATAAATTATAAGATACAAGAGCTCCATTAAACCCTCCACGTAATGAAATTAAAATTTTAAATTATAGACGAAATTAAAGAAAGAGCACAAATAAGACCAAACTTGTGTATATGCGTTGATAAGAACCCTAATCCTTAGCCCAACCATTCAAGCTTTTGTTAAAGAAATAACCAACCCTTGAATAAAGTAATTAACCCCTCCATATATGAAATTTGGATTAACCAAAAGATAATGCTAGAATTAGATTATCTCTTACGATCGAAGATGATTTGGAACCTTGTTCTAAATTGAGTCACTTCATCATCGAACTTGATCAAGGCTTGATTGAATGACTCGGATGTAAAATACAAGAATTGCTTGAAACTTATAAATGACAAAATTGATGCTCGGATTTTTAAGGAAAACGTCTCAATTCGAAATCTTAATTTCATTCCTTCACTAATCTGATTTTTACCTAACATATTGTGGGTACTTATAGTCTCTCGATAAGAAACGTTTGTGGCCGGGATTTATTCCTGATCCCCTTTAATCTCCACATAAGATGAGGTCAAATGGACTCTTACATATTTTATGAAATTAAAAATAATACTTTCCAACAAAGGTTGATTAGCTTGAGTAGACAGATTTGAAATCAGTTGAGCTCTTCGTGTTTAGGTTCGAATTGTGTTGTTGACATTTTTTAATTTTCATGACACTTACCTCGTTTATACTCTTAAATCTTGAAATTAAAAAAGAAAAACAATAAATTTTGAACGAAGATTCTTTCTTGATTGTATAATTGGCACCAACAACAATTTTTGAGTATGCCAAGCAAGGATTCAAAATAAGAACAAAATTTACATTTAAAAAAAAAAAAAAATATATATATATATATATATATATATATATATATATAGAACTTGGCCTCATGTGGCCTCATTTGATTGGCTTACACCTTTTGTCCTCATACCTTAAAAATACAAGATTTGTTTTTTCCTTCTACACCCACGGGTGATGCTATACTTAATTTTTTAGTTTAGAGTTACGATATTAGAGACATTAATCGAGTTTAATTAGTTTAATCATGTGAAGTTATTTCAAAAGTGTATAAACTTTCTTTGTTATTAGGTCGTAAAGTGACATACCCAGTTGTTAGACGAACACGACTCTCCACAATGATATGATATTGTTGATTTTGAGCTTAAACTCTCATGGCTTTACTTTGCGTTTCCCTAAAAGGCCTCACACCAATGGAGAGAGTATTCTTTGTTTATAAACCCATGTTCATTCCCTAAATTAGCCGATGTGGGACGTTCATCATCCAACAACAGTGACTCAAACCCTATAATATTGTAATAGTCGAGTAAAAGAGAGATACATGAATGAATCATGACTATATCTAAACGAGAGTAATAAAACGATTTATAAGAACTTAAAGTTACTATGTATATCAACAAGATATGTCTTTTTTTCGAGACATTAAAAAATGAAACAGTGTTAAGAGGGGGACATGGTTGCAGAGGAATCCATGTGAGGTTAGAAACAGCCACTCTGGTAATCATCTACCTTCACGACTATGCTATTTTTGTGTCCCACACCCTTTCCAACGCTACTTACTGTTCTTCTGCTCCAATCTTTTTTTTTTTTTTTTCAAAATCTTTAAAATGCTTATTATTTTTCGGATTCTTATACTATTGTTTTTTTTAATAAAAACATTATAATATACACAAATTAACCCACATTTCTATGTCACATTCTCAGACCTATGATTTTAATTGCTTCAATCGAATATTCCTTACTGCTTTGTGTTCTGTGTTTCCTTTTTTCTTTTCATTTTTCATTTTAACATTTATTTACAAAAATCCCCATTTTTTAATTTTTTTTTTTAAAAAAACACTAATTTCTGTAATAATTAATTACAAAGTATTTTTCCAATAAAATAAAAATAATGGAAATCATTGATTGATGAAGGCTACTGTTTGAAGTATGGGATTTTACTGGCACGTCATCATTTCCTTCATTTTCTTCGTACTACTTATATCCATTTAAATATTAATGCATAACTCATTAATATTTTTCTAACATTATATATAATGAAATTGCATGTGTTGACCGTAAACTCCGGTCACCAGAAACCCTAATCTGTGCATGTGGGAACAACGTACAAGTCGGCCATAATAATAATAATAATAATTAATTAATTAATTAAAAACCCTAATTTTGTAGAGTTATTAAGGTGGTGAGATTTGGATTTATTTAAGATTTTTAATTACCTAAACGCGTGTTTGGATAAACGACGAGATGTCGGGACCTCAAATTGTGGGAAGCTGTTCTTTAATTTTTTAAATAAATAATTAGTGACTAATTAAACTGTATTATTCTCCAAATCATGGGTTAATATAAATGATTAATTCCTGATTAAGTCATTAATTAAACCTAATTAAGCTGTGTTTAATCCCCATATGATATACTTAATATTCGTGTATAGTTCAAGTCCCAAGGCTTGGCTCTTCTTGTATTACACGACAGACCATCCATGCATTTTGCTACCTCCCAGATGTGCCACTAGATTCTCTTTTTTTATAACTCATATTTTAATTATAACAAATAATTCAAATAAAATGTTATTGATTTAATTACGTGGAAATTATTTATTTATATCCTCCCAGATGTGCTACTAGATTCTCTTTTCTTTTTTTCTTTTTTCTTTTTCGTCTGTATTTTTCTGTCACTCCATTTCTTGCCAAATGACGTGGAAAGTGTTTTTTTTTTTTTTTCTCTGTCTTTTGAATTTCTTTTTGAAAGAGGAAAAAAAATGGTACGAAAAGATTTAAGGGAAATTATTCGATTATTTTGTGTAAATTTAAAAGATTAAAAATTGATTTACCCTACAATTTTGAAATATGCTTCAGGGTGTGACGTGGAAGGGTGTGATTGGGTTAAAGAAGAGACAAGTTGGGGGTAGTAGTCAGCCGTACACGTGTTGTCAAGGGGTCCACGTGGCGTGGATGCACCAAAGCCTACGCTACCATCTACCGCGCCTAAACCCAACCACCCGCCATTCCCCGTCGTCAAATCCACCGCCTTTTCCTCTTTTCTTTTCATCTATTTTCGCCTTTTTTTTTTCTTTTTGCTTGTCATGTCTTTTACTCTTTTTTTTTTCAACTTTTTTGTGTTTTTATTCATTTATTTATATCATTTCGAAATTTAGCTATTTTTTTTTTAATTTACTGTTTAATCTAAACAATAATAATAAAAAAAAATTAGATTCCATTTTTTATTTTGTTTCAAATCAGATGAAACATACAAATTATTCCTCAAATTTCAAATCATTGGATTTTTTTTTATAAAATAACTATTATATATCAATTTTTGCTTTAAAACTAATTTCTTTTAATGAATTATAAAATATATATTATCTAATTATTCATAGAAAAATGAAACAAAAATTAGATTTTTTAAATTTTAATTTAAATTAGTTTATTGGTAATTATTGAGAGAATTTAAGTAAAAATTGAAATTATTTTGAAAAGAGAAGTGAAGTTTATATGCAGCTGAACGTACATAACTTTGTATGGAGAGGTTTTCTATTAGACATGTTTAAAAATCGTGAGGCTGATGACGATACGTATAGCGGACATTATTTATTAGCGCTGGACTTGGACTATTACAAATGGTATTAGAGCTAGACACCGAGTAGTGTGCCAACGAGAATGTTGGGCTCCTAAAAGGGTGGATTGTGATGAAGGTGTTATATAGTAGATGTGTTTAAAACCGTGAGGTTGACGGTGATACGTAACGAGCCAAAGTGAAAAATATTTGTTAGCGGTGAGCTTGAGTTGTTATGAATAGTATTAGAGTCAGACATTGGGCGTATGCCAACGAGAACGTTAGACTTCTATGGAGGGTGGATTGTGATGGGGGTATAGAAATCTCTCCCTAGTAGACGTGTTTTAAAACCATGAGGCTGACGATAATATGTAATGGGACAAAACAGATAATATTTCTTTTAGAAAAGCTGTTCGATTAATAACTTCTAGTAGTTATGCTCTATGATTACTAACTTCTTAATGCACGACTGTCGCATCCCATGATTACAACGTGATACTTAACCACATTAACGAGTATTAAAACGACTCACCTACTGTGGTGCTTGTTGGTTGGGTCTTGTGATTGAAGGAACATAACGGGCCAAATACAGCAACTTCTTCAGTAAGCCCGTTTGTAAGTTGGCCCATTTGAAAGGCGTCGGCCCACGTTTAAAACGGGCCATTGAGTCCAAATGGATCCGAACGATAGAGGGTTAATTTAGGAATTAAAAATTCAAAGTGTTCCAGAAATTTGGAATGGGGATTCATTATTGTTGTTGTCGTTATCCTCGTATTTTGTAAGAGGATCCGACAGTTCTGTTTGCTAACGTGGCTAACACTCACGTGGATAATCAGATAATGTGGGCCCTACACTTGGTTCAAAAGTCAACCCTCTGACATGGTCAAAGATAAACCACCAACTCACACCTTTCAAAAAACAAATATCTATTTTGTTTTTTTCTCTAAATTCTAATTTAAAAAAAAAAAAAAACCATTCGTAGCCTTACAGACTTTGAGTGAACTAGAAGTACATGAATGAATTGATAACACATTTGAGACTGCTTTTTACTTGAAACTATTCAATGATAGGTGACTTTCTCGTCATTTTCTAGGATGCGTGTGAGTGAGTAAGAACGAATCATGCTGAAAGTAGATGGGTTAGTCTAATTTTTCGTAATAGTCTTCATTTTTAGAATCGAGAGGTAAGTAACATGAACTATGTCGTGGAGGATGCAAAAGAATGACAGAAATATCAGGTGCTAAATCTGAATTTCAAATCCTGATTTGAATATAAGATGTCAATTATTTAATTTAATATATTTTTGAACGTGTGTTTAAGTAAGATATTAGGTGGCTTAGAAAATTGAACTATAAGCATCTCTAACACCTAGTTAGTACATATCATAATGATTAATTAGAATTTAATTATAATATTATATCACCCAATTTCCAAACTGGCCGGAGCTCAACGTGTTGCTTATCTCTGTCTCTTTCTCTGTTTCTCTCTGCTTCTTGTTCCTTTTCCAAATGACCTCTCCACCCCTCCGCCGCCGCCATGTCCTCACCGGCTTCCTTATCCATTCCATTCTTCTCTCCCACATCTCTCTCGCCGCCGCCCAATCCGGAGGACCCACTGTTCCCAGTCCGCCGGACATGTACTCTTTCAAACAGACAATCAGCAAACGAATGGCTGTCGTTTTGATTGTTCTCGTTTGCTTCTTCATCGTTCTTGCCCTCCTCTCTGTTTACACCCGCCAGTGCAACGATCAACGTTTCGCCGGCCACCTTCTCCTCCCCACAGCCGCGGAAGGAATCAACGGCCGACCCAGAAGGGCGGCGCGTGGTCTCGATGCGGCTGTTATAGCTTCTTTCCCAACCTTCGTGTACTCCAACGTTAAGGGTCTCAAAATTGGGAAAGGCGCATTGGAATGCGCCGTTTGTTTATCCGAATTCGAAGACGATGATACGCTGCGTTTGTTGCCGAAATGTAGCCATGTCTTCCACTCCGATTGCATCGACGCTTGGTTGGTGTCTCACTCTACCTGCCCCGTTTGCCGCGCTAGCCTCGTCCCCAAACCCGGCGACATCTCCTTTGCTGCTCTGCTCGATTCCGATTCGAGAATCCACGGCGATGACGGAAATCGAGTGGCCGGATTGGAAAATTGTCAGGTGGGTATACGAATTCCGGAGGGGAATCCCCCAAATCAGGGATTGAATCAGAACGGTCCAATTGGGTCGCGATCGACGGGATGGAGATTGACCGGACTCTTCCCTCGATCCCACTCGACGGGACACTCGCTGGTTCAAATAGGGGCGGATTACGAGAGGTTTACGTTGAGATTGCCAACGGAGGTGAGAAGTGAGCTGTTGAATTCGAATTTGAATCGGGCGAGGAGCTGCGTGGCGTTGCCGAGGGTGCAGAGTTCGAGACAGGGGTATCGTAGTGAATTGGGGAAAAATGGGTTTTTGGGCAATCGAAGCCGCAGTGGGCGGTCGGAGTGGTGGACATTTTTTCCGGCGACGCCGTTGTTCAGAAGGGAGGGTTATAGAAATGATGCGAATGTGAATGGGAATGGAGACGGCGGTGGACGGCCGTTTGTACGATTGCGTGATGATACAGATGGTCAAAGTCAACAATAACGTAGACGGCTGTTGGTTTCTGGACATTTGGGCCGATGTGGGCTTTTGTGTGATTTTCTTAAATTTAATTTTATATATATAAAAAAAAAAGAAAATTCGAATTTTTATGGGAAGAAGGGTATACGGTCAAAAGTGATTAGTTGTGGCGCGTGGGACACACGCGTATAGAGAATTAAACGGTCAAAAAGTATTTACATATGTAAAATTAAGTGGTTATTTGTTGAAAATTATTCATAATTTTTTTTAATTATTTGAAAATTAAGTAGTTGGATGATCACCTTACCAAGTTATCTATTGATTTGTTTTCATTTTAGTATTCAAGAAATAAAAACGGTATGAATTGTGCTCGAAACAGATATTATAGCTGAAGTGAAACTAGCACTGTAACAATTCAAGCCCACCGCTGGTAGATATTGTCTTTTTTAAATTTTCTCTTTCGAGCTTCCCCTTAAGGCACCAGACAATGTGGCAACGAGGACGTTGTGCCTTGAAGGTGTTGGATGATGAAAGTCTCACATCGACTAATTTAGGGAATGATCATGGGTTTATATTATCAAATAATACTCTTTTCATTAGTATGAAACCTTTTGGTAAAACTCAAAGCAAAGACACGAGAGTTTATGCTCAAATTGGACAATATGATACCATTCTGGAGAGTTATGTTCGTCTAATATGGTATCAGAGCCATGCCCTAAACTTAGTCGTGCCAATAGATTGGTAAGTCCTCAAATGTGAAACAAAGGACTCCAAAAGAAAAGAAGTCGAGCTTGCCTTGTCGAACCTCCTCGAAGGCGAGCTTCGATTAAGGAGAGACGTACTTTGTTTGAGGGGAAGTGTTGGATGATGAATGTGAGCTTATACTCAAAGTGGGCAATATCATACCATTGTGGAGAGTCGTGTTCCTTCATTTAACAAAATGGAGGTGGATTATGAGATCTTACATCGATTAGAGAGAGGAACGAGTGACAATGAGAACGCTCGATCCCGAAAGAGGTGGATTGTAACGAAACATTCTTTATAAGTGTTTTTAAACATAGAAAATGATTAAACAACAATATCATGCTCTATAAAACACGATTTCGATTGTACTGAAAAAAGAATAGACGATTGGTATAATTTGGAATTAGAATGTCTCCGATTATATTTATATATTTAATATTATTTGTGGCGCCGACAAACTGACCAAAAATTATGGAAATTACCTATAAACTTCCGAATTTAAAAGAATGAAACATCCAAGAAAAGAATTTTTTATAAAAAAAATACAAACATTGGTTACCGTGTGACAATAATTCATCAATGTGAATCATTATTTTAACTTTTTTGCTTTCCAAATATATAAAATTAAAAAAAGAAGAAAAAAAAAAAAAGAGTCAAAGTTGTATCCTTTGATCGCCTTCCGATTCGCAGTTGTTATTGATTGATCGTGTGAAAAATATGCAATGGCCATAGATCAGACCAAGAAGCTCAAGAATCTCATCGACGCTTTCAAAGATCAAGCCTCAATAATCAAAGCCACTTTCTCAATTCATCGCCGTTCATCTTCCATTAAAGTCGCCGTCGTCCGTGCCACCACGCACGGCGCCAGAAACCCACCTTCTGACGCCAGACTCGCTGCTCTGTTAGCCTTTGGAAATGACTTCCGTTCCTCCACGGCATTCGTCTGCATCCAAGCCTTGATGGAACGGCTTCATACCACCACGAGCGCCGCCGTGGCCATGAAATCGCTTTTCACTCTGCATATAATTGCAATTCGAGGTCCGTTTAATCTGAAGGGTGAGGTGGCGTTTTCCCCTTATTACGGAGGGCGAAATTTTCTAAATTTGTCCGCGTTTCGCGACTTATCGGACTCGGAGATGAGCGAGTTGTCGTGTTGGGTGAGATGGTATGCAGGGGTTGTGGAACATAACAGGAAATTGGATCGGATTCTGTATTTTCGTTCAAGAAATCCCGAAATTGTGGAAGGTAAAGACAGGAAGATTCCCGAATTGTTGGAGGAATTGGATGTTCTTGTGGGTTTTTCGGAGCGGATTTCGGAAGTTCCCGAGTCGTTGCATGTCCAGAAATCGGATTTGGTTTACGAGGTTGTGAGATTGGTTCTGGAGAGTTACCGGTTGGTGCAGAGGGAGATTTGGGTCCGAGTTAACGAAATCGGAAACAGAGTCGAGTGGCTGAGTCGGGACGAGTTAACTGAGTCGGTGGAGATTCTGAATCGGATGGAAAATTGCAGAGGGAAAGTGAGTGTGTTGTTTGTGAACAGAGGGAAGAACGAGGAGTTGTGGGAATTGGTGACGTGTACGAAAGGGAAACTGGTGGAGCGGAGGAGGAGGATGACGACGATGACCGAGTCGACTCGGTTGTGGAACCCGTTTGTTGAACCGGGTTCATTGAGACCGTTGGGCCCGGCTTTGCTTCCACTGACCGTTTCAACGGTAGGATAGTTCGAACCTTTTGTCTGTTTCTTTGAGCTTGAAATCCGTTAAAGAAAGGATTTTTCTTTCTTTTTTTTTTTTTTTTTGAAAAATGTGAAAAAGTTACCTGTTATGTTTTTTTATTCATTGGGTTTTGAATTTTTACTGATTGTAAAGTGTATTGGTGTGGCTTTGTGCATAAATGACGCTAAATGAAATGGTTCGATTTAGTTTGGATTAGATTATTTTTCGGTTTGAATTAAGTTAAATTTTTGGAAAATGAAAAACTCAGGTAGATTCATGGGTTGACATTGTTTAGTTAAATCAACTCGGGTAGATTTATGGGTTGACATTTTTTAGTTAAATCAACTCGGGTAGATTCATGGATTGACATTTTTTAGTTAAATCAACTCGGGCAGGTTCATGTTACAATCTAATTCAACCTTATTACACTCTTGAAATTATTACGAAGATTAATAATATTTGATATTTGTAACCAATACTAGTGATGTGCTATAACTTGCGAACAATATTTGAATTTTATGAGATTTTAGTAATTAATGTAATATGCTCGAGGAATAAATATATATATATTTTTAATAAATAACGAAAGAACCCGACAACATAATTGGGCTAAATTGGATTGTAAACTTTATTCGGGTTGGTCAAGTTACCAACCCATAATTGGTCCAACGAGATAAATATTATATTTTTAGTTTTTATTTTACTTTTACTCTGATTATTAATTAATTAATTAATTAATTAATTATTATAATAATGAGTTGTTAGAAATTTAAATTTTTAAATTTAGGTCGGTTGAATTGAAGACGCGTAACATTAAATAGATTTATTTTTTTAAAATATATTTATATATATATAGATGGATAGATACAAAATATATAAACAAAAACGAAAAAAAAAAAGAATTATAAAGTTGAAAATAAACATAATTAATGAGGAAGTGGTTAGTAGTAATTATCAAATGAGAGGCATAGAAATATTTTGTAAAGTATTTTAGGGCGGAGTCTATCCTATAGTTGGGTTGTGACATATTTATAATGTTATGACCTTAATTAAAAACTTATATTTAAATTTACAAATATTCAATAATGCTTAGCTCCAACCCAAAAATAAAATATACTTCATAATTAAAAAATATGAAAACAAGACAGCATTTAATAAGTAATTATGTATTATGATTAGGAATATAATATAATCATCGAAATAAAAAATTGTTATCTTTAATTTAGCGAACTTTAAATTTGTATTTAATAGGTCTATCAACCTTAAAAGATGTTGAATATATTGAACATGGATAGTTGTGATTGTGTTGCTGGGTGTTGGTGGGCACGATGTGTGCGAAAGGGTGATAAGGGTGTTGGTGCGGTGTGGGGCTTGGCAAGCACATACTCAAGATCATGTAGGACGTACATGATCTAGCCCGGCTTAGAGGTGTTCATTCATAATCCAACGCACGGTAGCTTCACACTACTGCTTTTCAACCAAATCAATTATCTGCTTGGAGATATTCTGACAATGCGGGGATTGTTGTGAATTGTCATGAAATTTTGGTTCATGAATACTTATGGCACATCTCTTATATTTGTGCGACCTTATCCCGACAGGACATTTGGGACACTCATACTCGCTACTGAGTGAGTCAAGCCAACGACCCATCAACATATACTCAAGCCTCTAGCCTTAATTTGAAAAGAAGGTTTTAGAAAACGAGACAAAGAGATTTCGAAAAAGAGTTTAAAAGCAAGGTCGAGAGAGATTAAAAACATTGTTATATGAGATACAAGCATTAAAACTTTTCAATACAGTACCAGCATTAGTGTTTGTTATGCCTATACGAGGTTTGTCCAGCATTGTTTTGAGATGTAGAGTCATATCATTTTATATTTGCCTACATATGAGCACGATCGATTTTGTTTTCGCTTCCGTTACAACAATTTTAATGAAGACATAAATTAACGTAAAAACAATCGAACTATCTGAATACAAGAAATTAAAAATTGTGTGAACAGTGGTACACCACAATTATAATTACGAGGGAAAAAATGAACGAACTTATTAATTTTGGAGAATTATTATTCCAGTTCCATCCATCCCTTAACTTAAAATATTATTATTACGCCAGAAGAAGCTTCTCGTTGTCCTGAGGTGTCGACCACTCCTCTACGTGCTTCAATGCCTTCACAGCCTAAATTCAAGCACCAAATGAATCAAATTAAGCTGCTGCCATTAAAACACTTCCATTATAAACACACCAATTCCATTAATTGTTACCTCTTTTTCCCAGTCGGTTCTAATGGTTATGATGATCAATATCAGAGTTTGAAACGCACTTCCTCCAAACAACATCCCTCCCCAAATGCCCTGTTCCAGAAAAATTCAAACGAGTCAGTCGTAATTGATTCGAAGAACATAGTTGTAGTAGTCGAGGAAGCACGTACCGATACGCCCGATTTGTAATACCATTGCATGACGAAACCAAGTGGGAGACCTATACCATAATAGCATCCGAGGTTTATGTATGCTACCCAAGCTTGCCAGCCTGATCCAACAGCCACGCCTGCAATATCCCATCTAATGTCTTCAATATTTGAACATGAACAGAATGTGTATCAGTGTTGATCGAGAGGGAGGAACCTGAAAGAACTGGTTGGATGCTGTTTAAGAGGATGGTAATGGCTAGCAGATTGGAGAGGGAATCCACTGCTTCCACTACGTCTCTGCTGCTTGAGAAGATCAGTGCTATCTTGCCATGGAATAGCACTATGACAACACATATTGCTATTCCAATCACTGTTGACTGTGCCACTGATACGATTGTTGCAAATTTGGCTGCTTTCCCGTTGCCAGCTCCAAGCTCGTTTGCCACTCTTACTCTGTTCCATATGGATTAAAGAGGTTTTAGTGATTCATTCATTGCTTGTGAAAAAGCTAAAAAGTGTTGGTTTTTGTCAAGTGGGTATACCCGACACCAGCTAAGAAGGCTACAGGGATCATCATCTCCCAGCCATTGATGCTCATGCTGTACAAGTTTCAACCACAAATTAATGATAATCGTAATGATATAATGAGCGTTGGGTTTTTCCTTTTGGGCTTTACAAGACGTCTATTAGGGAGAGATTTCCACATTCTTGTAAAGAATGTTTAGTTCTCTTCCACCATCAACGTGAGATCTCACAATCCACCCCTTTGAGGCCAATGTCCTCGCTCGCACTTGTTTACTTCTCCAATCGATATGGGACCCTTGAAGGGGAACAGAGAGAGTACCGCGAGGATGCTAGGCCCCGATGGGGGGAGTGAATTGTGAGATCCTACATCGGTCGGAGAGGAGAACGAAGTGTTGTTCATCACGGTGTGGAAACCTTTCCCTAATAGAAGGGTTTTAAAAACTTCGAGAGGAAGCCCAAGCCTAAAGAGGACAACATCGGGTAGGTGTGAGCTTGAAAAGTTAGGTTACTATTTCGCATACCACACGGATAAGGCATCAACAGCGATCGTAGCATTTTCGAGATTTCCGGTCATCAATACGAGGATTCGAAAGTACCAATTCTCCAAGCTGCCATAACCCAATTGAGAATCAAATTGATCAATAAGTAAACTTTTGGAGCAATGGCATTTGAGATGTTAAGAACATAGGAATTACCAGAGCATGAGGCCAGCAGCAATGGAGAGTTTAAGAAACTCCCAAAGTCCATGGAAGGCTTTAACAGAGAATCCAGTCCATGTCAAAGGACACCAACCCCCAACAGTATAGAAATACAACCCCAAACCCAAAACCCACCAAGAAATATCAAGAGCAATAGCAGCCCCAATGACACCAAGCTGCAACTCATAAATGAACAGCCAACTGGTGACAACATTCACCACCAACCCCACCAAAGACACCCAAGCTATCACAAGGGTCTTATGCTGGCACTGCAAGAACACCTGCAATGGAAACTGAAACGCAAAGCTAAAATGAAGTGGTATTAACCAAATCGCCACCACCCCAGATAGCTCCGCCACATCCTCCGCCTGTCCCAGCATTTTCAGAACCGGAGTAGCATAAACATAAAAGGGAAGTAACAAAAAGCAACACAAGAACAGCATTATCCACGACCGCTGCAAGTAAATCCCCAACATATGAAACCTCTTAGCTCCATACGCTTGCCCACATAGCGTCTCCAATGCACTCGCCATACCCAACTGAAAATTTCAAAACAAACAAACATATTCAAACAAACAAACAAAAACCCATTTGAAATAACAAAAAATCATCTCCAAAATCCATACCAATAGCCCAAAATTGAACCCAACAATAACAGTATTAGCAATCGAAATGGAAGCGAGTTCAACATCACCAAGATGACCCGCAAACGCTTGGGTTATAACATTCATAGAGAAAGTCGCAACACGGGCGAAAATAGTCGGGCCAACAATTAGCCATAGCTTCTGGGTTTCAACCCATAACTTCGACCATAGCTCCTCCGACCGACGAGGTCGATCTTCATCCCTTCGAATCAACGCCTGGTTAAGATCCGCCGCCGCATCCGCCTTCACAAGGGCCTCCATCTGGGTTCGATGAGCAGCCCTGCCCTGCCCTGCCCTGCCCTTTTACGACTAAAAGAACAACAATTCTGTATAGCCCTTAAGCTGCAGGGGTATATATAGATACAAACACACACACACATATATAGGCCAGCAACGCGAAAACTTGTAGGCGCAATCGTTTCTCAAATCCTTGAAAGAATTTATTTTGGTTCATATTGTTTACATTAAAAATTTTAAAACCGATCCGCAATCCGCTCAACTTGGCTAATTAAAGGTAATGTGTTATTAAATTATTGTTTCATTAAGAACAAATTAACCTTTTTTTTAATGAAATTTTTGTTCAAAGATCCCAATTGGTTTTAATCTCTATAGTCAACCAAATGTGATAAGCAATTTCCTTATTTTAGATCGAACCTAACATAACACGTGATATCATTTATTTACTTTTAATTACTGCCAAATCTGGAAATATATAATATCCCTTTTTTTACATAAATAATAATAATACATTTATGAAATACGAACCATATCTTAAATATTATAATATTGGAATGATTTTAATATTTAAAAAGAAAATTTAAAGAATAAAAAAGGAAAAAGAAATAAAGTGAAAATGATTATTATTGTATTTAAATATTTGGACGTGTACACGTCACCTGAATTCAGAGTCTAATCATAAAGGTTGAGTTGGAGTTTGGTAATGAGACGGCCGAGTGTTTTCAAACAAGTCCAACTAAATAAATGAATAAAGTAATAATTTAATATAAATATGTCATTTTCTTAAAATAATTTAATAATTCTTTTTAATAAATAAACGTAATTTTAGTAGTGGTAGGCTTTGCATTAAAATAATTCAAATGGTAAATTAAATAAATGTAATTAAAAAGTTACTTTTTTTAATCCCTAGTTAACTCATCATTAATTGTTACCCATATTCTCAACTAACTTTCTTCAAATAATAATTTAAAATTGGCTCCACATTATGTTTCACGTTTACTTGCTTTCACATCGATTCAATCCAATCCCATCCTAAAATCAAATAAATATTTGTTTATTCGCACGCGTTTTTCAAATTTTAATTATTATGATTTTTTATTTTTCTTTAAATAAATACTCGTAAGTCTATAATCTTTGCTTTAATTAATCGAGGTTGGATTTTTCTTCGAACAATTTCGACATGTGAAGTTGTTTGTCATATAATACGAATACTCACTCAAATTGATTGGCGAATCCAGAAGGCCAAATTAAGTTGTCACTATTACTCAAATTGATATTTTGAGCCACAAGACTAAATCAAGTGGTCCCCTTTTGGTTGCGTCCACACACCACGTCTTCAATAATTCACATTAAAATATTTATTTTGTCGTACTCGTACTTATTTTGGTAACATTATTTAATGCCTTTAATAACTCATATCCTATCCTATTAGTTCGTACGAATTTAGATTTATATAATTTAATTTATTTTCTATATTAGTAGAAAGGTGTATCGATAGGAGTTGGCATAGGTTAGTTATTAACTCGTCCAAAATATTCATATTTATGGATAATAAATATGGTAACAAATTAATAGGTATACAATATTTAATATAAGAGAGAAACATTTTTGTGTCTTGTAAATAAATTCGAATTTGTTATTGTTAGTTAAGATTTTGTTGGTATTTAGTTATATGTTTTGTCGACATATTCTCGACCATAAATTATTTCTTCTCTTAATTTAAAAAAGGAAAAAAGGGAAAAAGGGAAAAAGGAAAAAAGGAAAAAGCTGGGAGCAATCCAAGACAAAAAGGTAGCAGGTCACCCACCAATTCCCCAATCTAACTCCGACCGAGTAATATTAAAATAAGTTTTTTTTTTTTTTTTTTTAATTACAATAGCCCGTCAACTACTTCACCAATTAGTAATATCGGAACGATCAACTGTTTAATATAATATTGTTCACTTTGAACATTAGCTAGAACCCATCATCCAGCCATTCTAACATAATGTTAGAGATGCTTTATGATTGCGAGGAGGAAGAGCCAGGAAAGTGATTTTGGTTTGGGTGTGGCTGGCAACCACTTGGGACGGGTCGTCGTCAGCTTCTTCCTCTGGGGTCGGCCGTCATTAAAGATTAGTAATTGGAGGTTTGAAATGTCCTTTTTGGCCTAATATGTGGTATGTTTGGTATGTTACCAACTCATCATTATCACTGGTTTTGTTTGAACCCAATTCACTCCAAGTTGTCTTATGTATCTTCTGTACATTTATTTAATTCATAACTTTCATTTATTTATTTTACTTGGTTCATATCACTCTTGTTTCGTAACTCTGGTTTATTTGATTTATAACCATGTAAGTTTTTATGTCTCTTTGTTCGATTTCTGTATGTTCAAGGGAATCTTTTTTTCGGCATTTTCGTTCTTAATTTGATGCAGGAGAGGTGCATTCCAAAAAATGATATTATTATTAGAGTTTGATGTTGAAGAATGGATGGTCTTTTGAACGTGAGTGTTGCAGTATTATAAGGTGGGAGTCTCGAGATGATTAACAAAAATTAAACCCACATGGGGTGTAATTAAGGCTGTGTTACTGTTAGATTATCGATGCAAAACAACTCATAATTTATTAATCTCAAGTATGATAGTGAGAGGAAGCGGCCTGGATTCCAGCTCATCATGTGGCCTTTCACAAATGTGAATTATACCGTCTTCACAAATGCCCACAATTGTAGCTCGTTGCTTACCTTATTAAATCGTATTAGAGCTAAATACGGTTAATGTGATAGCGAAGAGGCTAAGTTTTGAAGGGGATAGACAAGCGGTGTGCTAGCAAGGATGTTGGACCCATATCGATTAGAGAAGGGGATGAGTACCAACTAGGATGCTAGGCTCTTAAGGGATGGGCTTGGGCCATTATAGTTTTGGTTCCTACCCACGTAGCATATGATCCAGATCATTAATGAGCTATAGATACTCGGGACACGTGTCAGATTACAGCTTTCGGATCTTATAATTCAGTGGTTGTTCATAAGAAGAAAGGGGTTCTCGTTTTCATGAGAACTAAATCATTCTTGAACACGTTGCACAATCAAATAAGTTGAACAATAAATGATTCTTGTTGGATTCAATCAACCAATCCATAGCTGCTGAGTTTTGACCCAAACTTCGGACACAAAATCCACCCTTCGATTCGCTTGCACCTGAAAGAAATAGTGATGGGTTGGGTTTATAAGAAATATTTTGTTTTACTCTCTAAGTGATTGTGGAGATCAACGTCCTACCTAACACATGCTTTGTTGTCTAACTCTAATACCATTTGTAACTGCTTAAGTCCACCGCTACTAGATATTATACTCTTTCAACTTTCCGCCCAAATTTTTAAAACACGGGGAGAGGTTTCCACGCTCTTATAAGAAATGTTTCGTTCCCTTCTCCAACCTATCTGTGATCTCACAATACGACCCAAAACGGATAATATCTACTGACAGTGGGCTTAGACGGTTAGAAATGGTACAAAGTCAGACACTAAATGGTGTACCAGCGAGGACATAGGGTCTCCAGGGAGGTGGATTGCTAGATCCCACGTTAGTTGGAGTGGGAGACGAAGCATTCTTTACGAGAGTGTGGAAACATTTCCCTAATAGACCCATTTTAAAATCTTAAGGAGAAGCCCAAAAGAAAAGTCGAAAGAGGACAATATCGACTAGCGGTGAACTTGGACTTGGGCTTGGACCGAAATGCTTTGGGCTTGGGTCGGGCCAGCCTCTACATAATTGGATTAAATTTTTAGTTTTGAATTAAATTATACAAATATTTAGGCAGGCAAACTAAAAATAAATGGATAAAATTAATTAGGTGGGATTGGTCGTAGGATTTATTATTATTATTATTATTATTTTGTATTAATAATAATAATAATAATAATAATAATTATTATTATTATTATTAGCCTTTACACAAGTGGGTGAGAGCTATCCATTAGCATTTAATATTACATGAGCATGAGATGTGAACGCAAAAGTATATAATAAACGTCAAATAATTTAATAACCAAACTTTATTGCTTCCCTCATTTATTTCATAATATAATATTATATTATATTATATAATATAATATCATATAATATAATACTAATATTTACTTGGCTACTTGCATTCACACAGCTGTTTGTAAAATATGTTACCAAGTGAAAATTAAGAGGTAAGAATAAGAATCATGGAATATAAATATATATAAAAAATTAATATGATGCCTCGATTGTGACAGAATGTTCCAAATTTTATAATTTTATTTTCGTTACTTATTTCTCGAGATTTACACGGAAGAGAGTAGAGAGAGATTTCTCTCCGTTCACTAAACAGAGTTGAGATGAAGATCACGTTATCAAGGATAAGAACCTTCTCATTCAGTCACGAGCACACCCGATCAAGATGAATATAAAAAATAGGAGAGAGAGTTTTTATTGATGACTTCAAATATGTAACGAGAGAGAATACAGATAAGCACTGAATAATGGTTTCAGATTTAGAGATATATTGTATTTGATACCAAATATCGACCATATATCTCTATCAAATGTTTACGGAATATCTCCCAAATATTCCATATCTTAACCTGTATTGTATTTAAGATTGAGCTGTTTGTTGGGTCGAGAAACCAAGTTTTGAGTGAGGAGTGATTTGGATAATTTTTTTTAAAACGTTACCGTGATACTTGATCCCAAATTTAAGTGACTATACAACTGTAACGCATTGCGTGTAGATTAGGTATAAATTTGTAGTTGGGAATCAATTGACCAAGGTGCCTTTATAGTTTGAACTTTAGTCGTGTAGATTAGGTATAAATTTGTAGTTGAGAATCAATTGACCAAAGTGCCTTTATGGTTGGAACTTACGTCGGTTATTTGACCATTGTTTGGATAATTATATGTTTTGTAACAACGATACGTAAAGGGTCAAAACATACCATATCTACTAGTGGTGCGCATATGTAATGGGCCAAAATGGAGCTTGGGCTGCTACGTTGCATTAGACCCAATTCGAGTGAGCTACTGTTCAAGATTTTGTAACATATATGTGGTAACCGCCGTTTCAATCCGATAATATTCTAAAATCACGCGTTTAAGTTACGTGATTGGATAAGATTTGGGATGGATAATATCCAAATTTCGTAGATTCCAGCCAATCCCTAAATTAAATTTCATTATTCTACTTTTTAATTATTTAATTCAATATATATATTCCACTTATTATAGATTAATTTAATCCAACCTATACTTTATAATTTTTATTTCATATTCCATTACAGACGTGGAATAATTTAATAATGGAAGATACCAAAAAAGGAAAAAATGCTTTTATAATAAATGAACTAACCAAAATTAATTCCATAAAATAGTTAATTGATTATAATCATTATAAATAAAATTTTGTATTACCTTAATTTAATTAAGGTTAATTAACTAGTTAAATATATTTTGGATGTGGTTAGCTAGCTAATAAGTAGTCACAATAATTTTGGTAAATCAATATCTATATTTTATAATAAAAAATCAATTAAAGAAAAATAACAAAATAAATAAATAAATAAATAAAGGTATACTAAAAAAAATGGAAATAGTTTTAAAAGGAATCTATAAAAAAGAACCATTTTTACAAATAGATTATGACAAAATCCTCAACGGAGTTATATCTATCAATTTTTTCTTTCGAGGAAGCATTACCAAGCTTGTTTGTTCTCGATTCAGTAGTGATAATCAAAAGTGCAAGTAAGTTCTTCATTTTTAAGCTTCGTTTCTTACCGAAATGAAATATTAACTCATAGTTTTAGGATAGATAGCCATATGGAGAGTTGGAAATGGTCATTTTGGGATTGATATTATCCATTTTAATCATAAACCCTCGTGACTTTGTTTTTTATTTTCTCAAAAACCCGGAACCGAAAATGTAAATTTGGGTTCTTTAAAGTGATTGATATGATTGATATCATGATGAACATGTTGAATGCAAAAAGAATGGGACAATAGCTAGTGGGTTTAATGGCATCAACACTTTTAAGGTGAAAATGGAAGCTTTAATGGCTGCAATTCAAATCTTCTCATAATCACAGACTACCATAACCAAAAAAGTTCAGTTCTTGATCAAGATGGAGCCAAATTCGCAGGAAACAGAGAAATTTCTAGCCATGGCTGCCAGAAGGTAACTCATTATACACATTTGAATCATAATTGAATCGTAATTTGTTTGTTTCTTTGTTCTTGACTGTTTCTCTAGTCTTAGATCTCGAATTAACACTTGCCCTTTAAACGCAAGCCATTCAATCACTCCGGCGAAGCCAATTGAGAAGAAACCACCACCGCCGGAACAGAGCACCGCCATGAAAAGGGCTGTTCTGTTTTTCAACAGCATATTGCTGGCTGTCGGATCCTGCGGCGGTCCCTTAATCACGCGATTATATTTCGTTCACGGTGGAAACTGCGTGTGGCTTTCCAGCTGGCTTCAATCCGGCGGCTGCCCAATCATTTTCATCCCGTTAATCATTAGTTACATCTTTCGCCGCCGTGCCGCATCGCGTTCCGGTAACTCAACGAAGATGATATTCGTGAAACTCCGGCTGTTTTTATCCGCCGCCGCAATCGGCTTGATCATCGGCTTCGACAATTACTTGTACACTTACGGCATCGCACGGCTACCGGTTTCCACGTCGGCTTTGATCATTGCGTGTCAGTTGGCGTTCACAGCGGCCTTCGCGTACCTGCTAGTGAATCAGAGATTCACACGGTATTCGATAATGGCCATCGTTTTGATGACGACCGGAGCGGCGGTTTTGGCGTCGCACACGAGCGGCGACTTGCCGGCTGGAGTGTCCAATAAACAATACAGAGCAGGGTTCTTGACGACATTGTCGGCGGCGTTTCTGTACGGAATGATCTTACCGTTAGTGGAATTAACGTACGAAAAATCAAAGCAGCAAATCACGTATACTTTGGTTCTTGAAATTCAGCTGATTTTATCCGTGTTCGCCACCATTTTATCCACCGTCGGCATGTTAATCAACAACAATTTCCAGGTAAATAAAAACAGAGCATTTCCGGCATGAAAGTGAACTTTACTGGGTTTGTTAAATTTTGCACGAATTGGAACAGGAAATTGGGAGGGAGGCGGCGGAATTCGGATTGGGGGAGACCAAATACTACGTTGTTTTAGTGATGAACGCCGTAATTTGGCAAAGTTTCTTCCTGGGGGCGGTCGGAGTTATTTTCAGCTCGTCGTCTCTGTTTTCCGGGGTATTAATTGCAGTGATGTTGCCGGCGACGGAGATTCTTGGAGTTATTTTTTTGAAGGAGAAGTTTCATGCGGAAAAGGGTGTGTCTTTGGTGCTTAATCTCTGTGGTTTTGTATGTTATTTGGTTGGTGAAATTAAGAACGACCAAACTAAGACGCTAGAGCTTCAAACAACTGCTTAGTTAACGAGTCAATTCACAAACGTTTAAACGTCTAAACACCCTCTTCTTTAATGTAATCACTCACGAGATTATAAATAATATGGTGCAAGGCAAGTTTGATGGTCTGGACTAAAGTGGGAACAAAACAGGTATAGAATGTATTCTTTCCGAGAAGAATTTGATTTTAGGAATTTTTTGTCATTTCTAATGAAAATTCTAAGAATTTATTGGTTGTTCGAGATAATTTGATTTTAAAAAAAAATTTTAATGATAAAAATGGAACAATATTTTTTTGTTAATCGGGAGTGGTTGAGATTACATGGGATGAGACAGAGCATAAATCATAGGAAAAGCACCAATAATTTGGGACCTTAAATAATGAACATAGTCAAAACCAAACTCAATCATATGGTTGTCAATTATAATTGTCATTTTAAATTTCCAAACTTTAACAAAAATATAAATTGTTTAATGCTTTCAATTTAATTTTAAAAACATTTGATTCTCTTTGGTCCCACACCATAAAACTCGAGCGATGATTGAAATATTTACCTAACATTTTTTATTTTCAAAAATAATAATTATGTTTTTAAATTTTAGAATACGTTACATTATTTTAATATTTAATCAACCAAATAAATTGCATTATTTTGATTTGTTTTTATAATTATTAAATAAATGAACGTAACACGATAACACGATACATGACTAAATTTGTAGAGATGTTTAAAAAACTTGATCCACCTAATTCAATCGACGATTGAATTATGAACTTTTTTAGTTAAATTATACTTAAATAAAACAAAAACTTTATAGGTTATATTGGTTTACGTGTTTATCCAACTCATTAAAATTTATTATTAATTTTAAAATGTATATTTTTGTTTATCCTACCATTATATATACATATATTTATTTTATTTCATAATTATTTTTATTATTTATTCTCCTAACTATTTGGAAGGTATATATTTAAACGGGTTATAAAATAAAATTAAAAATTTAAATAAATAACCCGAACAAACTCAACCCAGAAAATTTATGATTGGGTTGGGTTAGGTTGGGTTGAGTTCATTATTTGACCCCGTTGACGTCAACTCCACAAATTGAGTTTAGTATAAAAAAAACATTTCCAACCCAACTTACAAAGGAATGTGAGCTTATTTATTTGTATATGTACGATTTGCCTTGTTTCAAAGTACATTTTGAACCCGGAATCGAATTGAATGATCCACATTTTACTCGTACGGTTTGTCTTGGTTTAGAATCGAATCAAAAGAGGCACATTTTACTCGTTTTTTGAGATCAAGACGGAGCATAAGATTCAAATGGTAAATTGGGTTCTACAGAGAGTTATTGATTATTTGACTCCAGTCAACGTGTCCTTTGAATTTATATATGTTCGGTTTGTCATTTTTGAACCTCAAATCGAACCGAATGATCCACATTTTAATCATGTTTCGATAGACGAACATGGACGGTGGAATTTAAATGGTTAAATGGGGTCCATAAATCCCATTATTTGATTTTTGTCGTTTTTTAATGTGAAGCAATATAGGGTGGGAAAAAGTTCTTCAAAGAAGTAGGCTGTGAAGGACGGCACTGAGAGTCCGATACAGGTCAATTTTTATGGACCAGAGACTACAAAATAGAGCCACATGTGGTTTGGGGTCTAAAATTAAATACGTCACTTTTTGTTATTATTATTTTAGCAAACGGATATTGTTTTCTATGCACTTTTCCTCGGACTCTTTCAGAGTTTTTAAAACACGTCTGTTAGTGGAAGGTTTTTATACCCTTATAAAGAATACTTCATTCTCATCTTCAATCGATGTGGAACCTAGCATCCTCGCTGACACTTGTTCCCTTCTCTAATCGATGTGGGATCTCACAATCCGTCCACTTTCGAAGCCCAGCATCCTCGCAGACACTCGTTCCTCTCTCCAATCGATGTGGGATATAGATACATCAAAATTCTTGTTAGGTGGTCTACGAGCTGCTACTCAATCAATTAGTAATGAAATACCATTAACTCACACTCCCCCCTTAGCAATCTGACTTGGTTTCACTCTACATGTGACCTTTTCGAGAGGAATTCGATCTCGGTATATCTCGTCAAGTGGATAGGCAGCAAGCACACAAAATAATCGAAATATGATAGGTAATCTAATTTCGGCCCATTGAATTTAAAAGCGACTTGCCACCAGTAAAGCCGGTGGAGAAATGGCACCAGTATAGCCGGTGGAGAAATGTTTCAGGGCACTCGTGTTTGTTAACAAATTATTCAAAACGATATATTAAAGATGAATACAAAAATTTCAAAAGAATAAAATTGAAATTAAAAGCCATTCAATTTCTTAACAACTCCGGTGTATAGGATTACAATTTAGGGTTTATAATTTAACCTAACTCTATTTTACTTTCAATTCAATCGTTTCAAACATGGAATTTAGAGGTTAGCTTCTACCATTTTAACTAGAAATCTATTCATTAAGACGGTGATACTCGTCATCCTCGAAAATCCAATTAGAGATATTCAAATAACCCGAGAACTCATCCAACCCAAATCATAGTAGATTGTGAGCTTTATTCGGAGTGGCTCGAGTAACGAACCCAATTCACCAAAAATTTTAAATTGATCTAAAATTTTTTCTGTTAGATGATGAAAGTCCACTTCGGCTAATTTAGGGAATGATCATGGGTTTATAATCAAGGAATACTTTCTCCATTGGTTCGGACATAAGCCACGAGAGTTATGCTCGAAATGGACAATATCATACCTTCGTCTCTACCATTTTCCGATGGGATACGACCACAACAAGCACTAATCATGCAGGTGGGAATTGTAATGTATGTCCCCACCGATTTGGTGTCCACATTGCTCTGCCATCGTCCATAAATGTCAGCTCCTCTTCCCAATTTCGTCCATTCACAATTCCTTGATCACAACTCTAAAATGCATTCCCAACCCTCAGAATCTTTCGTACATAATCAAACAAAACATGAACAACCAAACCAATCGCCGGAAGCCACCGTCAAAAAGTTCCTCCTCGCCTTTAATTGTGTCTTGATGTCCATCGGCAATTGCGGCGGCCCTCTGATTCTACGCCTCTACTTCATTCACGGCGGCAACCGCGTCTGGCTCTCCAGTTGGCTGTTAACCGGCGGTTGGCCGATTATTTTACTCCCTTTGGTCATTAGTTACTTCCAACGCCGTCGCACTTCCGCCGCTGGAACGACGACGGAGTTCATCTTCATAAAGCCGCGTTTGTTCTTCGCCTCTGCTGTAATTGGCCTTCTCACTGGACTCGATAATTACCTTTACGCTTACGGCGTGGCGCGGCTGCCGGTTTCGACTTCTTCGCTGATTATTGCGTCACAGTTGGCGTTCACGGCTGGGTTTGCGTTTTTGCTGGTGAAACAGAGGTTCACGAGCTACTCTGTAAACGCCGTCGTTTTATTGACGCTTGGTGGGGCAATTTTGGCGTTGCACTCTAGCGGAGACCGGCCGGCCGGAGAGTCGAATAAAGAGTACGTCGCCGGATTCTTGATGACGGTGGGGGCGTCGGTGTTGTACGGATTTGTGTTGCCGTTGATTGAATTGACGTACAAGAAAGCGAAACAGAATCTTACATATACGTTGGTGTTGGAAACTCAGTTCGTGATATCTTTATTTGCTACGATTCTATGTACCATTGGAATGCTCATCAACAATGATTTTCAGGTCAGATTTCTATCCAATTCCACAGCTTTCTCTGGTTTTTCGTTTTTTTATCTCATGTTCTTCGGTTATTTTCAACGTGTTCGAGTATTGTTGAAGTCCCACATTAGCTAATTAAGAAGAGATTATAGGTATATAGGAACGTGAGTTCCATTAATACGAGTCTTTTTGAAAAACCAAAAGCAAAATCATAAGAACTATTACCAAGGGAGACATGAGTTTCCCCTTTTGGGACTTGGGCTTCACCTGAAGGCTTTTAAAACGCGTCTGTCACGGAAGATTTTCACACCCTAGAAATATTCCATTCCTGTCTCTAACCTACGTGGGATCTCACAATCCACCTTCCTTCGGAGTCCAACGCCCTTGTTGGCGCACCACCTCGTGTTCATCTTCCTTCGGGACTCAGACTTCTATGACATGTCAACCGGTATTTGGCTCTGATACCATTTATAACAGCCCAAGCCATTATAACAGTTTAAGTCCACTACTAGTAAATATGGTTCTCTTTGGGTTTCACATCTGCTAAGACCGCTAGCAAATATTGTTCTCTTTGGGTATCGCATATGCTAAAGAGAAGTTTTCACACCATTGTAAAGAATGTTCCGTTCTCCTTCACAGATGTGGGAGAACGACAATAAGTTGATAATCAATCTTGAAAGATCGAAGTTAGACAATTTTAAAAGAATATGATAAAAAAATATTTAATGATGCGTGATTCAACATTGTATGAACGGGGATAGATATCCTTATTCACATTATTACTTATTTTGAATAAAAAGGAGAGGTGTTAATCAAAAGTGTATATTTTATTGAATTTGAAATTAATTTAGAAAGTTCAATTATTTTAGTTGAACGCGTACTGATATCTTATCATCTTAGAAGTTAGAGATCTCATCTAAAATGAAATGATTACGTGGGGTCAACCACGGGGTCCAATCCTTGATATTTCAATTACAACTTACCCAATACTGACCATACAAGTGTCAACTTTCTATTGGCCAACATCTTTTTTTTTTGTGAAATCTAAAATGATGAACAATTGGAACAGGCAATTCCAAGGGAAGGAACAGAATTTGGGCTGGGAAAGACGAAATACTACGTGATATTAGCGTTGAGCACCGTAATCTGGCAGTGTTTCTTTGTGGGTGCCGTCGGAGTTATCTTCTACTCTTCCTCCCTGTTTTCAGGTGTAGTAATTGCTCTGTTATTGCCGGCGACGGAGATTCTCGCCGTCATCTTTTTCCGGGAGAAATTTCAGGCGGAGAAGGGCGTCTCTCTGGCTCTCAACCTCTGGGGCTTTGTGTCTTATTTTTATGGCGAGTTTAAGCAAAGCAGCAAGAAGAAGCTGCAGCTACCAAGAGCTCAAGGAAGTGGTATTCAAATTCCCAATGTTTGAAGGTTCTGTATGTAGGGAAGCTACTAGTTTTAGTGATGAACCACTGTCCAAAAATAGCAATAATAAAGAAGAGAGTTGAAAATGTATTAATCTCGTACTAATATTTGAGATCAACTCTCCCAAAATCACTATTCAAAGAATCTTTAGTTTGTGGGTCGTTGTGTAATTATTCATAGCAAAAGGCTCAGCCGTCAGAATCTCAAAATGGCTACAGTTCTCAAGTGTTGCGAGTAGTTGCAGAGAATGATGGATCAAACCTACAGAAAGCTTGTGGAGGAAGGAAAAGAAAGACCTTCATTCCACAAGAGATTCAAAGATCGTCCATCTACTTGTTGTAATATCTATATAAATTTTCCAAACAAGTGTAACTCGGATACTCTTCACGAATTTGAAACGGCAACTCGGGTACTGAAAAATTGACCAGCAAACATTAGCAATGGGAAATCATGTTCACAAGACACAAAATGAACTAGGGTTGTAATTGTTTGAGCTATGTTCATATTGGCTAATTGATAGGTTATCATCGCTAGGACATCTTTTTTTTAAGTAAAACTAAAGATAGTAAAGCTTATTGCCTGATAACATATTCAATTAATGTATTTAAGATTGGTTTCCAAAGACGGTGATTAAAACGACCAAATAAACTGGAAAGAAGAATACCAGAGAAAATAGAATACCTTGTATCTATCTACATTACTTTATTGAATGAATAGGTGGACCTCCCACTTCAACGGTGACCTGCCAAAATATCTCCCACTGCCACTTCTGGAGCTTGCTCAGCCCATTGTTTTACTCAGGAACACAGCGAGCAAGATAAGTAGGGACAATTCAATAACAAACTTAGGTTCCCCAACATGGTTAAGAATTTGTTGCCACCTGAAAGTTCAACCAGTAGAGAGCTGCTGATAAAGCCTGTTTTCATTTTAGGATCTTCATTACAATCAGCACAGAAGAGAAGGTAAAGAAGCCATTGAGTAAGAAATGAAATGCTTCTGATTGAAAAAATGTATTAAAATAAAACTTGCGAAGTAAAGTGTGGGTTGGGAGGGGGAAGGGACCTCCGGAAGTTTCTTAATAACAAATTATGGAGGTTGAGAATTTGTCTGAAACCATTTCCATATTTTGGGGTTTATTCGTCTCTGCAGAGACGAATTACCTCTCCCTCCGTTACAGTTTGGATACTGGGAGAGAATAAGCTCCATTCCACTCCTTGACCCATGTCCTAATCATTCTAACTTAGTTAAAATAATGAGACTGCCTATCCCTTGGTGAAGAGCCAACATCACGCCCTCCCCCTCCCCCACAGTACATTTTAAAGTACATTTAATCTAGCTCTCATCTACGTAAAAATGGTGAAAATCATACAATAACGTGGAGCGTCCGCCTAATGTTCGATTGACACAAAATTTGATGAGCTTATATCTTTTACTTAAACAGACTAAACTCTAGAGTCGCTTGTCAAAACTCATGAAGGAACCCCAATTTTCAGGGTCATGTTCCAAGGCCTATCTTGCCCCCATTAAGCTTGTCTTTGACACTCTTGGCAACACTGTTGCTTCTGTTCTTGCTTACATCTTAGCTTGACAATTTTGCCTGTGTTGGATGATGCACTATCCTCCTCTGTCGCATCATGACACTTCTCTCTTGGCTCTCGACATGGTCTAACAGGTGACACTCACATGTCACTACTACTCTTGACTACAACATGGAAATCACAATCTACTCTCTTCTATTATGGTTAGTGACACGAAGCATCTTAACAAATGCCAAGTGTTTCAGTGGGTGCGTATTATGCATGGAGAAGTCTATAGATGATGTTGTTAAAAGGAGAGAACCAAAGACCATTCTCACTCCTAATTTCTATTGTTTTGTGCAACCAAAATGAAGAATTTACTATCCATAGTTTTTGTAATGGTCTCATCACTCTTAAATAGCAAGATAAAATGTCTCGATTACTCAATTACAGTTTTTTCTCCCTCGCCATGTCAGAGCTATCTTTAGTGTGCTTCAAGGTAGTTGCCGAGTCAAGACATAAACTAAGATCCTATGTTAGAATGTCATTAGTTATTTGTTTTAGAAGATTTCTCGCAAGGTTCTAGGAGGACTTAAAAAGGTGATCGATCAGCATATCCTTCGTCAAATGATTAATAAATTAGCATAACAGCAAGAAGGGAGATACAGAATGAAAACATTAGGCATGCAGGGTACATAAGGAGTCAACTGACCAACTTGCTTCATTTGAGTTGTCAATCCCATTCTTTATTTCTTCTTCAGCAAACTCTTCCAAAATGGCACGTTGTCGTTCATTTATTTCACTAAAAGCCATGAAAGAAAACGCGAATCAGTTCATACAGAACCGGCAGCATACTGTTTCAAAACTTCTAGTAAAAATTGTGGACACAACCAAACAGAGATTATCATAATGCCAGAGAAAATATGACGAAGAGTAGAAAATAAAAAACCAAAACCTACGTGGGAAATTTAATACGGAAGCGCACATATTGATCTCCACGATCAACAAAAAGTCCATGTTTTGGCAATCCTGGACCAGTTCCACGGTTAGGTATTCTGGCTTTTCCCTTTTCTTTTCTTAAATCAAAAGTTCTACGAAAAGATGGGGTGAAAAGGCATACCTTTCCCTCTCAGTATTAAGAGCTGTCCCGGCTGAACGCCTTTTGGTATCTGATTCAAGAATAAAAGCAACGTCAAGTGAGTTTAAAACTTTAAATTGCATTTATCGTGCTCACTATTTATTTTCGTGAAAATTAAATGTATAAGTAATAACTTCGAAATTGATTGGTCTTCTAATTAGTGCATCTACAATTTAAGGTACATTTTAATAACACAATTTATCCTACGCAAGTAAACTGATACTAAAATAGCAAAAAAATAATAATAACAAATAAATAAAAAGAGACCTAGGAGTATTACCCGCTCTCTTGGTAACTTAAGAACCCTAGCTAATTGATCTAAGAACTCTCATGAACCCCTCATGGATGTGTAAACTCCTATATCACAAATGCTAAAACCCCTCGATCAAAATGACTTCATCCCGAATGATTGTAAATCTTGGGATTTTTATCTAACAATCTTAGCCAAAAAAGATTAGCAAGAATTGGAGATGCATAAGTCAGCACACCACAATCTCTTATCCATGGCATTAGACAAAGTAAATCCCTCCAATTTAGCCATTAAACTTTAAACAAAGCCATCCTTCAACCTCCAGATCATAGCACTCATGTTGGAAGTCAAATCCCATGACTCTGTGAAGTAAACTTAATATTACCGAAGCGAAAAGTTTATGGAGTCCAAAAGGGCAAGTTGAACTATAAGAAATATTTTCATAAATCATCCACAAATCCAACCAAAAGACGTCGGCTGTGGAGAAGCGAGCCCGCAACTAGAGGCTTTAGATCAGCTTATTGTACTCGAAGTCCGTCTAACCCAAACTTACTCGCAACAAATGGCTAGAAGCAAGGATCCAATGCGATACGGGAGTCCAATAGTTTTGATTTTACTTTCATTTTGGAGTTGTGTTTCTAACAGAATTTTGCAATTTCTCTCCTTACTCTATACCGTCCAATTGGATTGTCATTGTGAAATTCCTTTTACTGTTCTTGAAATCTGATTCTCTTTGGCACAACAATAGCTTTTTTCTTAAAAGGAAAAGTCTTAAATATACCATGTTTCCCTTTACTCTCTGAGTTCAGATTTCTTGTAGTTGCAAGCTATTTTGAAATATAGGAAAACAACTATGTAAGAAAAAGAATTGATAAGAACAATGATTTTAAGCATTACATTTATTTCTATCTTGCCTGACAACGTTGGAACCTCAACCTTGCCACCAAGAATAGCCTGAAAGAGCAATTTGAAGCCAAATTTGATGAATATAGATTGACAAAGGTAAGAGTAATTAATGAATAACACAATAAAAATAATAAGTAATAACTATTGTACAAAAAATAAAAACAAGATAAAAAAATGAGAAGGAACTCAAAAGAAGAAACAATTCCCGCAAAGAGACAAAAACCCCGACAATCCCACGAAATAACTTTCATTTCTTTTAATAATTTGAAAATGGGCACGATGGATAGTAAGTATGGCGAACTGCCATAAGACAATATGAGAAAAAGATGTTTACTTAGAGACAACTAGTAAAGAGCAATAACTTATAAGCCAGTATGAAGGTCAAATCTATAAAGATTGAATAGAGAGAAAATATTAATTCAGAAAAATGCATGACAAGTGAGCAGATTCGGGTGACCAGAGAAAAACTTCCACTGAAAAGCATATCCACTCATGAAAAAATATAGACATTCAAACCCCAATAAGGATTTAATTTCTCACTTGAGTAAAGCTGACATTAGAATCCACATAAATGTCCACACCATCCCTCTTAAAGACACGATCTTCAGCAACCTACAACATTGAAAAAATAATATTAGAATAATAGGGAAAATGGCTATCCCTTTATTAATCTGGCGATTTGACATTCATGACTAAAAACACTAAAGAAAACAATTCCATTGAAAGTAAAAAGGAAATCATGCGAAGAGCACATAATAGCACACTGCCCTTAATTTAAATTGAACTCAGTACTAAATAGAGATCGTTTGTACATGGCATGAGAAGAAAATTGATCGTGGAAATAATGAAAACAGTTCAAAAATACTTTTTCTTTAAAAAAAGAAAAGAAAAGAAATCTATTATTAAAAAATATAGCCACAAGGTATTTAATAAAGAACAAGTGAACAATCAAAGATCAAACATAAGTTATTTATTTTCATATGAAACAAAGTTTTAGTTTAGATGATGAAGTTCCAAAAGGTAGCTATCAGTGTGTTTACAGAAAACAGCTCCAATATGAGATCAAATATAAGTTAGTGGATCGCAACATTGTTGAAGGGCTTAGTTTTCTTGAAACAGGGAGAAGGAACAGGTGGTCACATTGAGCATAGTTAGCAAGTCATGTGCAAGTGCATTTACAAGGACAGACATTGCTAAAGTAAGCTGAAGGGAAATATAAGTGAGTTTTTGCCTTCAATTTAATAATCAAGTTGCCAGATTGACTTTCTCGTCCACCGCTACTACCAGCTTCTGGTACACGAATGGTATCTCCAGAATCAACCCCTAATGCATTACAATAATTATAAATATATAAATATTAAAAAAAATATTCTACATGAGAATAAAACATTACGAAGTTTCATGTACTCTGTGAGTTAAAAGTTGTTCATGTAAGAATACAATTGAAGAACACTAAAGAATAAAATTCTTGTGAACAATTCCAACATAACCTAACAACTTAAGTTTATGGACACCACATTCAAGTTAAAGTCATTGCAGTATCTCATTCTCACTTTGATTCAAATATAACACCAACACAAGCGTGTTTCAAGTAACAAAAAAGAAACAAATTTTACAGAATTAAAAAAATATTTCTAATAAATAAATTAAATATAATCTAACAACTTAACCTTTTTGAAAAAGAAAAAAAATGTTTACGAAATTAAAGCATTTTAAATTGATAGCTGACAAGTAAAATAAATTATAACCGAATCCAATTAGTTGAATTCAAGTAGGCTTATCTAAAGTGTTGCAGTTGCCCAATAAATTCTACATAATATATTGATCATGTTCTATTTCATTCAATATGCAACATGATAAACAATCAAGTGGTTATGACCAACCAGCAGGTATGGTAACTGTGACCTCCTTGACACCCGCCACAACCCCCATTCCCCTGCATTCCACACATAATTCCTGAAGTATACCAAAAAAGAAAAACAAAGAAATAAATCATTGAAACAAGATTAGAAAGGAAAAAGATCTAAAAGAACTAAAATCTTTGAAGTATACATCAAACCTTAATGATTTGACCCGATCCTTTGCAAGTGGTGCATGTTGATGTAAATGGAGGAATAGTAACCTGATGATTAAACTACTCAAATCTGAAAGAAAATAGCATGAAAATTGACAAAGCATTGTTCCCGATTTGCACGTAATTTATAATTTGAAGGCACTTACCCTACCTAAACCTCTGCAAGTAGGGCAGCTTCTTTTCGTTGCATTCACTGGAAAGCCACGCCCATCTAAAACAAAGGCCAAAGGCCATAAACTTAAAAAAGGAAACAAAGTTGCAAAAACTCTTCTATTGCTTGAGAATAAATTAACTGAGGGTAAACGCAAGGCAAATAGATAAAAACTACAATTCAAGCAATCAGCAATCAGCAATCAGCAATCAGCAATCATAACATTTTGTGTGTGGGTGCATGTGTGTCTATGTAATCCACACTTCTGCATTAATCGGTATGACCTATTTAGATCTCAACATGACTTGAGTTTTGCAGACAACCAGGCTTACTTACAGCAAGAATCACAGGGAACCATAGCATCAAAGGACAAATGCTTTGTGCATCCTTTAGCAGCTTCTGTAAAAGATAATGACAGGGCAACCTACAAAAAATCAAGCATATTACATGGTTTGTATTAGAAATTTAGGAGAACTGAGTAAAATAAAAATTGGGCACAAACTAAAAACCTGAATATCTGAGGCAAAACGGCTGGTCTCATGTTCAAAGATCTGTGAAGCATCAAAATACTTTAGAACTTCCAATTCAATTGGTGAGTAAGAATAAAGAGGTTAAAAGCAAGTACCTCAGAGAAAATCTTTTGAAATGAGTCAGAAAAATGGGTTCGATAAGTATAGCTAAACCCATCTGCGTCACCAGTACCAAAACCTGCATTTTCAAATTCTCCACCACGCCTCTTCAGCCACATAGATATACACAGTACAAACAAGTCAGCATAAAGCAAACAGCTATCTTCAGTCAGCATAAAGCAAACAGCTATCTTCACTTATCCATAAAAGTTATCATTAACAATAAAACAAATAAACAAATAAGAAGAAAAGTGGCACAAGCAGCAGAAGATATAGAATATGTCTGTAGTAATTTAGGAGTTGCCACCTGGTCATATTGGGATCTCTTCTCAGAATCCTGTAGAGTCTGAAATGTCCAAGAAAAAGAACAAATGAATCTGCCGTAGGTATTGAACGTAAAAATATTTGGCTAGTGAAAAAAACAAACATCCACAGTGAAGGAGATATGGAAGACTTAAAACCAATGACACCAACAAACCTCATAGGCTTCTCTTATCTCCTGAAATTTCCTCTTGGCAGAAGGATTGTTCTTGTTTGCATCCGGATGGTACTTTTTGGCCAACTGCACAATATAAGCAATAATTAAAATTTTAGCAGGTGAATGCGAGCCAAGAGGTATCTGTTGAAAAGAAAAGGCATAAAATAGGTGACAAGAAATGTGGCCACTGCATTGGTTAACAACACAGAATTTTCATCAATCTTATTAGGCCATAGATGTGTGTAGTGCAACAAAAGGTACAGATAACAAAGAATAAATAATAAGTGACCTGTTTTGGTTCGTAACATTTCCATAAAAGTAGTTTAGTCTTTGTCACTAAAATTATTCAAAGAATTCAGTAGATATTTTGAATAAAGATTTCAGACTAAGACAAAACAAGCATAAAAGTTTAGAAACCCATAGAAATCAGCTATTGATGAATAGAATGCATAAAACACACAAATATATTAGAGAGTTGCTTCGCACACTGAAGGCAATGGCATAGTTGAGAGGGAAGCTTAAAATTATAGAGAACATAGGCGAGTAAGGTAGAAACTTCGAGAAAATATATATATAAAAGGGGAAACTTAAAATTACAAGAAGTTACAATCACATTCCCTTCATATTCGATTTCATTGATCCACTCACCGCATGGTATGCCTTCTTAATCTCTTCTCGACTGGCATTGTGTTGAACCCCGAGAATTTCGTAGTAATCTCGTTCAATAGAATGACATGAACCTAGAGACATGCAAAATGATACAGTCCGGATGAGCAAGATTTCAATACTACCTTAAATATTAGGTACATTTACTGAATTAAACTGTCATTAGGGCTGCAGGTAATGGAAGAGAAGGAAACACCTGTGGCATGTATGAAACATCTACTCGCCGGAAATCCTGTGGCGAAGTCAGGAGCTTTACCGACGGCAGAAGAACATGGTTGCAACACTGATTCACATTTAGAGCCCGAAAAGCAAATCAACAAAACAGAAAATAAAGCTCAGATGGTCAGGCCAAAAAAGAATGGAAGAGAGAAAGAAGAAAGAAATGGTGAACTCGTCAATCGTTCAGCTGAAGGTGGCAAGGAATTACCTCGGGCACAAGAAAAAAATTGGCGTAACGATGAAACTTTTCCGAGCGGGAGCCGGGGATCAATGGACGACCCTCCTACAGATGAGAGTAATTGCCGCCGGCACTATATTTAATAGTATTAGCAACGTCGATAAAGAGCAGCGATGAAGACAATTGATCACAAATACTGATACGTGTAAACTCACCAGCCCTAGCCAGCCGAGGCGTTTCATAACGAAGCAAAATCGCAGTAAACGCGCAGAAATGCAACTATTGATCACGAGAACTTATATATATGTAATAAGAAATCAGAACTGCATCAACCGGTTAAACAATTAGATGCTAATGTGAGAGAAGACAAATCGAATGAACTCGAACGACAGAAACGAAAGAAATTCGCCGGTCGCCGGCAAAGTACGGTGTTCCGTGCTCCCACAGACCGGGCCTCTGGAGGTTTATTGGGTTATTTTGTGTTATGATCGCGGTAATGGTATGGGGATCGCTTTGTTGGGGTTCAAGTCTAACAAATATCGAACGGCGCTGATGAATAAGGCGTTGTGTCGCCGGTTTAGGGCAATATTTATACCTTCGGTTTTTTTGGACCCACAAAAGGGAAGACCATTGTATACCTTTGTGCCAATGCGCACACAAAGCAATCGATGACTCGGTGGCTCGGCGCTTCAGAGGTCGCCGCTCGAACGAAATCGGTGATGAAGACGACTCTCCGCTCCGGCACCGGACGGTAAGCCCTGTACTTTTACCTCTCTGTTTCCCTAGCTATCATTACAACAGCTCCGAGTTTCATCGTTTTATTATCCACTTCTGATCTGAACCAAACTGCTGTTGATTCCATAATTACAGAATTAATTTTCTTCTCCGAGCATGGAGGCCTATATCGTCACATACTTCGCCAGTCGACTCTTCGGACATCATTTCTGCCGTATCTCCCAAAACCCTACAAAAAGGTGGCGACAATGGCAACTTCAAGCAGGACTTTATGAAGCTCAAGCAACCTCGGAGTAGCGTGACCACCGTACTTCAGAGTGGTAACAGTGAAGCTCAAAGAACCTCAATCACTAAGCTCCGGCGTGTTGTCAAGAAGCTCTGCAAACCGAAGCGATTTGAGCGTGCACTAGAGGTTGGCAATTAACAGTTTGGAAATTGAAATTGGAATTTCTTCATTTTATCCCAATGGAAGAACAGAATCATGATCACAAAGTAATGCTTCTCTCTGTATAATTCATAGGTTTCTTATAAAATTGCTATACATTCAGGTACTAATGTTGATGGAAACTCAAAATAAGATCCGTATGTCCCCGGCTGATCATGCTCTCCGATTGGAATTGACCATCAAAGTGCACGGTTTGCTGAAAGCTGAAGAACACTTCAATCAATTGCCCAACATAGCCTCTCAGAAAGCTTCATCTCTCCTTCTTCTTCATGGTTATGTCAAAGAGAAGAACACAGAGAAAGCTGAGGCTTTCATGGCAAAGCTAAAGGGCTTGGGACTGGTTGTGGATCCGCATCTTTACAATGAGATGATGAAACTGTATGTCGCCACATCTCAAAATGAGAAAGTTCCTCTTGTTATAAAGGACATGAAGCAAAATCACATACTGAGAAATGTTCTCTCCTACAATCTTTGGATGAATGCTTGCAGTGAGCTATATGGGTTTAGGTCAGTGGAATTGGTGTATGAAGAAATGCTGAGTGATAAGAATGTTCAAGTGGGATGGAGCACTCTATCTACCCTGGCTAAAGTGTATACACAGGCAGGCCTTGTTCACAAAGCGTTTGCAGCCTTGAAAGCTGCAGAGAAGAAGCTATCCTCAGGTAACAGGCTTGGATATTTCTTCTTAATTACATTATATGCCACTTTGAACGACAAGGAGGGAGTTCTTCGAGTTTGGACAGCTAGTAAAGCTGTAAGTGACAGACCCACTTGTGCCAACTACATGTGTATATTGCTATGTTTGGTGAAGCTAGGAGATCTCAACGAGGCAGAGAAAATATTTAAGGAATGGGAGCTCGATTGTCGTAATTATGACATTAGAGTCTCCAATGTTCTTCTGGGCGCATATGTGAGGAATGGATTGTTAGAGAAGGCCGAGTCGTTACATATGCACACATTAGAGAGAGGTGGTACTCCGAATTATAAGACATGGGAGATTCTCATGGAGGGATGTGTGAGAAGCCAAAACTTGGACAGAGGTATTAATTTTCTCGAGAACAATTTTGCTGGGTTGAAATGTCATGATTAAAATCTATCGTTTTTCTTTTTTGGTCGATTCAAGTATAGTTAGGTAGATAAAGTACGAACTGAAAAAACATCATATATTTCATAAGTTTTCATTATTCAATCTCTGCAAGTTGCATCCATGCTACATGGAACACAGCAGGCACCACACAGGGTAACCAAAGTTTATCGAGTTTATTAATGTTGATAACTTAGCTTTAGCTACTAAGTACCAATCTCTATGATCATTTTAGTGCTGCCAGTGCCGATTTAACGTTTCGTGATATACGATCATGTAATGGTTCCTGCATAAAACCAAAAATAGTCAATACCATCAACCATATGGTTGACATAACTAATACACATAGACCATTTTATAATGAAATCTATCTACCTCTAACAATGGCACCTCAAATTTGGATTTGGTTATTGTCTCGTACAAGAAGATATATCTGCCATCATGAACAAGAATACGGAGTCGATAGTTAGGAATGGATCTGTAACAGCCCAAGCCTACCGCTAGTAAATATTGTCCTTTTGGGTTTTCCCTATGCGCTTCCTCTCACGGTTTTAAAATATGTATGCTAGGGAGAGGATTTCACACCCTCATAAGGAATGCTTTATTTTCCTCTCCAACTGATGTGGGATCTCACAATTCACCCTCCTTGGGGACCAACGTCCTTGTTGGCACACCGCCCGATGTCTAGCTCTGATACCATGGAGTCGATAGTTAGGAATGGATCTGCAACAGCCCAAGCCTACCGCTAGTAAATATTGTCCTTTTTAGGCTTTCCCTCATGCGCTTCCTCTCAAGGTTTTAAAACATGTATGCAAGGGAGAGGTATTCACACCCTCATAAGGAATGCTTTATTTTCCTCTCCAACTAATGTGGGATCTCACAATTCACCCCCCTTGGACACCAACGTCCTTGTTGGCACACCGCCCAATGTCTAGCTCTGATACCATTGGTAACAGCCCAAGCCCACCACTAGCCGATATTATCCTCTTTGAGCTTCCTATCAAGATTTTAAAATGCGTTTACTTGGGAGAGGTTTCCACACCTTTATAATGAATGTTTCGTTCTCCTCTCCAACAGATGTGGGATCTCCCAAAGAGGTATAAGAGTTGAGAAGTCATAAAAGCTCAAGAAATACAGAGAAGCCTTTTGCAACTTAGTCCCCAAGGTCTGAATATGTAGAATGTAGCTTGTTTTCCTAGCCATTCAATTTGTATAAATGAAAGGATCGAATAACGTCGAGGAAAATAAAATACATACCTCCATGACAGTTCACGTACAAGCTCTTCAGGAGCATCAGGGAGAACCTGAACATATTTCACGAAACCATGAATGATATTTCAACATCCAAAGGCAGTACAAATGGCATAAGTAAGAATTAATAACTTCATCAAATAGTTGAGAGAAAATATCAAGACCATACCTCATCTTCATATGGATTGCAATTATCTTTGAACCACAGCCTCAAGAATTCCTATACGGATAATGTAAAGTTCATAAACTAATGCAGATGGTACTAAAATATGCAAACAGAAAACGCACCTTATCAACATTTTCAGGCTCGAGGCCGTTTTGAAAGCGTTCCTCATAGGACTGTGCAATCCAGTATCTGCTTGAATCAGGTGTATGCACCTTGAATTGCAAGTAGGGAAAGAATCATCTCTTGCAATAATGACTCAAATATTTACATAAATTAGCAATAGATGTGAAGTCTAGAAAAAGTTAGAAAGAGTATTGAACCTCGTCAATTAAAAGAATAGATCCATCCTCTCCCTTTCCAAATTCGTACTTTGTGTCGACCAGTATCATACCATGCTCCAAAGCCACTTTCTGAAATATCAAGATTGGAGAGTGTTAAAACTACTTCTTTGGCCACTATGAAAGACATTGTGTAACAGCCCAAGCCCACCGCTAGCAGATATTGTCCTCTTTAGGTTTTTCTTTACGGGCTTCCTCTCAAGGTTTTAAAACGCGTCCAATAGGGGGAAAGGTCTCCACACCCTTATAAGGAATGTTTCGTTCCCCTCTCCAACCGATGTGGGATCTTACACATTGTGTATTGGAAAATGAATTCAAGGACCAATTAGATTGCTTATTCAAACTTTCAACATAATGTCAGCACCAAATCCACTTTAAAAGGTAAAACATGAGGGCACATTGTAAACAGGTATAGTCAGGATTCTTGCGAAAACATCACTCCAATTAATTTGTCTCGGGACGAAAGATGGAAACTGTAACATAACGAACTTACCTGCCCGTACTCGAACAAGCTTAAAGCCTTTCTACTTGCTTCTTCATAATCAGCTCGACTCATCAGGCCCCTTTCAAGGATCTGCAAAGCTAGCATGTATGTAAACAACACAAGTAATTTGACTGGAACATAAATTATAAGCTAATTAAGAAAATGCCTAAAGCCTACAAGCTCATAACAGAAGGGTATACCTCATCTGGTGTCACAGGAACGTCATGAGTATCAGCCTTGGTTGTTGGAGTAAGTATATGGGAAGACAGCTTTTGATTTTTAACCAAGCCTATTATAGTTGAGAGGCGATTACGTGGATCAGTCAGAGAAATTTCGAATGGGAAGAGACAAAACGATAAAGAAAACATACCATCTGGAAGAACATTTCCACAGTAGTTTCGCACCCCGTTCTTGTACACCGTCCATAATGATGTATCCGTGCTTCCAGTGACAAATCCTCTAACTACAATCCAGAAGGTGATGACCATATTACACCATGGAATCATGGGGACACATCCATTTACAAAGACATAAAATGAAGATGAAGAACACTAAATATATCAACAAGTATACACCCCAAAAAAGGAAAATTCAACAACTTCAACACAGAATATCTTTTCCTTCCAATAACCGGGAAAGTTGCAACATAGTCAGTTGACTCCCTGTGTTATTCCATAGTCAGCAAACTGATGAACTAACAAAACATCCTTCCCTTTAGTTTCTTTGTCCTATATTTCTTCAGCTGTTTTGTTTTTTCACATTGCCATGTTCTATAGTTACTAATGCTCAATTCAATCCAAATGGAAAGGATGCTGAGAATTCCATAATGACTCACCAACAAACTCAACGGGAAAAACTGAACACTTCTTTGCAATCGTGACATTTTTATCCGGGACTGATACAACTGCATTTGAAGTGATGTGCTGTGTTCTGTCAAACCACCATAAGCTGGTCTCATTAAGAACCTGAACGATGTAGAACAAGAGAAATTGGGAGCCAAGAATTAAAAAACTAAGAACAAGTCGATACCCATCCTAACTATATACAACCAATTCCCAATCCCAACAGTGATTTGCCTCATAATAAATAAGGAATTCTCAGTATCAGTAAAGAACCTCCCTACCTGACCCTTAAAGGGTATGGAAGCAAGAACTCTATCGAACGCACTCTGTCGATCAGTTGTAACCAAAATAAGATAATCTCCATAGTCATATATATCTCTCACCTGCACAGTGGGAAACACTGGTAAAATCACTAAGTTTCGGTCACTATAAAGCAAAGAGCTCTACAATCTCGCATTCTTAGTTAATCAGTTCTTCTCCAGCAACCAAATAAGAAACAGACATCACCCATTCAAAAAATGTAAAAAGGAACCTTATTCCGATTCCGCTAAAGATCACCTTGCCCCTGGTTTTGGACTTAATCCCAGGAACCGTCAAGTGGAGATTCGTCTCAGATAGACAGTTGAACAAAGACTTGTCTATGGCGCCGACGATCTCCTCTCTACGATCCCCTTTAATCAAAGCATCCAAGGATATATTACGCGGCGAATCTTGACGGTGGCTCAGGCTCGCCTTCACCGGAGACGAAGAAGAGGCGGCGGAGAGCATCCTCAGCCTCGTTTTTCCTCTGCCGAGGGAGGCTGAAGTGAAAGACGAAATGGAGAATGGGAGCTTGACAGCAGGGGTTTTAGGAGCGTGGATACCGGTCATAGGACGAGCCATTCTTCCCTTGAGGTGATCGGATTCCGTTTTGGTTCGAAAAGCGGCGACTTTATATGGCTGCGGAGAGCTCGAGAGCTAAGCTCGTCTTTCCGTTACGAACCGACCCTTTGGGCTTTCAGATGGGCTGAAAGATGGCCCAATGGGTCGAATGAAATCGTTGTGGGCCCTTGCCCATTTCCGGTAAACTTCTGTTTATAAATTTAAAACCTAATTTAAACCACGCAAAATTACGATGATTAAAGATGATTAATTATAATTTATTTAAATCATAATTAAAGTATTTAATTATTTAAATAATTTTCATCGATGGCCATAATTTTTTTTAAAAAAAATTGTATATTTCTAACATTTTAATATAATTATTATAATATTTAGATGCGAGAATTAAAAAGAGTTAATTATAATGTAATTAAGCTAATTAACGTTTCATTAATTACTCAAATTAATTATAATGTATTTAGATGCGTATATTTTTTAATGTGAGGATTAAAAATTAAATAATTATGTGTGGAGTAACTAGACAGAAATTGATACGAACTTCTTATAATTTGGCAGGCACAACAACGGCATGCAGGTTGAAAAAAAGTCTGAATCAGAATGGTATATGGCAATGATTCTTATCATAGATTCTTGACCTTGTCGTTTGACTTCTCGAAGATTACTATCTTGCCTAATAGGCTGGATATGACTTCCCTTAGCTTAGTTTGGATGACATAGCCTCTCGCGGAATTCTCGATGAGAACAATAGTTCAAGAGTTCACTCGAAAGGCACTTGAAATGAGATGTCACCGTCTTGTGCAATGCAACGAGATTTGACTGTCTATCATTGGACGACTTCTCGTTGAGCAGACTCAATGTTATTTTGAAGAGTTAGTAGAGCTATGACCGAACCCATTACTCTAACTAGTCTAGTTATTTAATTAAGGTCGGTAGAAATGGCTTTAAAAGAGCAGCTAGCGATTCAAAGAGAATTTCAAGCATGGGCAGCGAGAGTAACATTCAAAGAAAACCTAGAATTTTGTGCCTTCATGGCTTCCGAACCAGTGGAGCAATCTTGAAGAAGCATGTCGAGAAATGGCCGACTTCCGTCCTCGATCAATTCGATTTCCATTTTATGGACGCTCCATTCCCTTCCAGAGGAAAATCCGAAGTCGAAGGACTTCACGATCCTCCCTATTTCGAGTGGTTTCAATTCCACGAGGTTCACAAATCGCTCTTCCTTTTCAATTCTCTGCAATTTCACAACTCAATATCGATCGATTCTATTTCAGGACACGGCCGATTTTGCAAATGTCGAGGAATGCCTTCAATTCATCGAGAATCACATGCTTGAGCACGGACCATTCGACGGACTACTCGGCTTCTCACAGGTAACAATTGATCCGAATCAATTTCGGAGTTGAACGATTTCACATTTGAAACTCTTCGATCGCGAACATTTTCAGGGAGCGGCGTTGGCGGCCTTACTGCCGGGATTTCAAGCGAAGGTAAACACTCCAGCCGCTTGGCCTGGCTATTGTTGTAAATCTCTGTTTCAATTTTCCAGAATGAAATTGAATCGGTTGCGGCAGGGTGTGGCGCTGACGAGAGTCCCTAAGATCAAATTCGTAATCATCATCAGCGGTGTGAAACTGGAATCGCCATCTCTGGACGCTCAAGAAGCGTCTGCCTCATCCATCGCATGCCCCTCCCTCCATTTTCTAAGTAACTTCCACGCATTGTTTTTGCCTTATTCCATTTCTTTTCATTTTGCTCGCTGAAAGGATCTGTTGTTATTGTGGTTGGCAAGGTGAGGAAGACTTCTTCATGCCCAGTGGATTGCAGCTGCTGGAATCATTTGTTGAACCATTTGTAATCAATCATCTCAAAGGCCACACAGTACCTAAACTTGGTAATCTTCAATTCATTCCTCAAATATACATCCTTATTGCTCTTCTTATGGTAATTTAGATATCGTATAATATAATTTCCCTTTTCAGATCAAAAAAGTTTGAAGATCATGGAGAATTTCATCGACAGAATTTCAAAGTTATGATCGGCTCAGAACTAAAATAACAGCTTAGCTCAAAGACAAATGAGACGACAAAATTCGAACATCTAATAACTTGATCAAAAGAATACATCTTAATTACATGTGTTATACTCTTCGATCATAATAATAAAAATAAAACCAAGCTACATATTTAATAACCGTCTATATTTTTATGAAGTTATTGCTTTTTTTCTTAGTTCAACCGACAACTTTTCTTAAACTCTTGATAAGAAATCACTTCAAAGATAAGATTCAGATTTGTCAAATATCTCAAGACAAATGCTCCTTTTACTGCATTTTTAATATCTACTAATAAAGTCTCAAAATTAAAACTATTAACTTTAAAGCTGAGATATTCCAAGAATTAACTGACCATAATTAACAACTTTGTAAATAAGCTTTAAAATATAATAAAAAAATATTAAACTCTAAATTATCATACACCAAAAATTTGTAATAAATGAGTTTTTTTTTTTTTAATGTGACGTGAATTATATTAACACGTCATTATTTGAAAATAATAACAAAAAAACTATGTATTGTTATTACAAATTATTCAACAAAATATGTAAAATTGAATATTACAGATACACTCTCATACCTAAAATAAATAATTACTTAATCCACTTAATATTGTAAATTTAAGTATTAGCTGTCAAGGTACTCATTAACTGGTTGGATGCTTGAAAAATAATAGTAACTAATAAATGTTACTTATAAATACCTTCAAATCCACTTAATCCTTTGCATTGACTTAAAACAACCTTTATTACAAACTTTTAAATATGAGAATATTCGTGTAATAAATTTATTACTATAAATGAATGAACGCTTAAATAGTGTCATTATTGTCAAATATTTTCACAGACTTTTCTGTACATATTAGGTTGTACGTAATAATTTCCTTCCTTTATAAAATAAAATAAAATTTTAAATGAAAATCTTAAATTAATCGTTTTATTAATCAACCTCCTAATCTTTCCATTAAACTTTAGCAAAATTCATAATTATTTTCCCTTAATTCAATTTAAAATAAAATCAATCCATTAACAAATATCTTTTCCACTTTTCATTTATTTGTTATTTTACGAATAAAAAAAAGCCCAAGCCCAAGCCCAAATTGTAATACAGTGCATTTTATACCGAAAATATCCCTATCGAGTGCGCGTCTCTTCCCCAAAAAAATTGAATACTCGCGCGTCAGCACATTCGTCCTCGGCGATTCCCATGTTTACAACGAGTCTCTATTATGAAGCTACCCAGGGAGGAGGGAGGAAGGGCCTAGAAAATGGGGTTTAAATGAGTTCGCTCTCCCCTCTCCTCTGCTCACCAATTTCGAAATCCAGATCTCCGGAGTTCCATTTACAGAGAATTCCAATCATGGGAACCGACGGTGAAATCCGAAGAAAACCTAGATTTCTTTGCCTCCATGGCTTCCGAACCAGTGGAGCAATCCTTAAGAAGCAGGTCGGAAAATGGCCGGATTCTGTCCTTGAACAACTCGATCTGGATTTTCTCGATGCTCCATTTCCTGCCGAAGGCAAATCTGACATCGAAGGAATTTTTGATCCTCCCTATTTCGAGTGGTTTCAATTCAGTCCAGTACGACTGCTTAACCCTAATTTCTTCCGAAAATCGCAAACTCTCGTTTATTTTGTTTGTTTATTCTCTCTTCTTCCATTGCAGGAATTTACAGAGTATAGGAATTTCGATGAGTGTCTCTCATTCATTGAGGATTACATGCTTAAGCACGGACCATTCGATGGATTCCTCGGTTTCTCACAGGTAATTTCCTTTTAATTTTTCCTAATTAGCCAAACGGAGCTTAATCGAGTATCCCGTTGATGAACTTTGTTGAATTTGACAATTTCAATTTCTTCGCGAACAATTTCAGGGGGCGATACTATCGGCCGCTCTGCCGGGACTTCAAGCGAAGGTAACCTAACAACAGCCTGCTGCTATTACATTACAAATCCATCTGAATTCTCCAAAATAAACGTTAAAAGTGAAATCGAGGTTTTGACGCAGAGGTGCATTAATTGTTGCAGGGTATTGCACTGACGAAAGTCCCCAAGATCAAATTCGTGATCATCGTCAGCGGTGCGAAATTCAGATCGCAATCTGTGGCTGAGAAAGCTTACTCGCCAGTCATTGGATGCCCATCCCTCCATTTTCTAGGTACCTCCTCCACATGGCGTTTGTCCTTTTTTGAAAGTAGTTTCGAATATAATGATTCTTTACATCGTTACTTTGAGAACAAACAAGCCACCGAATGCATAATTTTAGGCATTTAGTTTCGGAATTAAATAAGAGCTTGTCTTAATTCCTTGAATTACGTCCTAGGAGTCGAACAATCCATCATATTTTATGTATCAAAATAATTATAGACAGTTGACAATTCAAATTAAGGAGGTTGTTATGAATGTATTATTAAAAAATGTGAATGGACAATACTTCGATTGGTCTTTTTTTTCAAAATAAGAGAATCAAATCCCTAAATTCTTAGGTGGGTATCACTTTAAAACTCCAAATAGCTCAAAACTTTACTAATTGAATCAATTTAGACATCCAATCCATTAGTCTTTCATTTTAAAGCCATTGATGCAAGAGTTCTTCAGATGCCATGATTTGATATTGTCCTTTGATTATATGAAATGTTTAGATTAATCAACTTCTAGAACCTGTGTGTGAAATGCTGAAAAGGGTTATCATGGTGGCAGGTAAGGAAGATTTCTTGATGCCCCACGGACAGAAGCTTCTGGAATCATATATAGAGCCAGTAATAATTAATCATCCTAAAGGCCACACAATACCAAGACTGGGTAATATACAATTTCAACTCATTTCACTCTTCCATCCTTAATTTCTAATGCTGATTTAATTATCTCAACTTTATATTTTCAGATGATGAAGGTTTGGAGGTTATGGAGAGTTTCATTGAGAAGATTTCAAAGATGTTGGATGAGGCAGAAGAATAATAATAGGCTTAAAAGTCGCATTGGACTATCAATTATGCAGCCTTAGCCTTAAACAATGATGGAGCTAATTGTATAGTTCATTCGATGTATTTTATTTTAAATATTTCAAAACTATTCTCTCCGTAGGGTTGAGCCCTTGTATTCCATCAAGTGTTACACATCATTAATCTTACACACAATAAGTAATTTTTCATAGTTTCTGGATCTGTCTTGTGTATAATTAGTAATCTTTTATGGTTCGAGGGTTTATGGTAAATTTGCCCCAAGGATAAGATAAGACAAATACATAATGAGAATTTTCTTACATCTTATCCTTTTAACCGTAGACCGCTATAACATTTGCATTGTCTACTTTTGTTTATTATGTATCGTTGTTAGTAGATATTGTTTGCTGCATTGTTGTCAGCCTCAGTTTTAAAACGTAGGCCATTATAAGAAATGTTTTGTTCCCCTCTCCCATTGATGTTGGATATCACAATCCACTCCCTTAGTGATGCTGGGCCCCGAAGGGGGGTGGATTATGATGTCCTACATTGGTTGGGGAGGAGAACAGACCACCATTTATAAGGGTGTGGAAACCTTCCCCCTTAGTGACACTGGGCCCCGAAGGGGGGTGGATTGTGATGTCCTACATTGGTTGAGGGGAGAATAAACCTACATTGGTTGGGGAGGAGAATAGACCACCATTTATAAGGGTGTGGAAACCTTTCCCCTTAGTGACGCTGGGCCCCGAAGGGGGGGTGGATTGTGATGTCCTACACTGGTTGGGGGGAGAATAAACCACCATTTATAAGGGTGTGGAAACCTTCCCCTAGCAGAAGCATTTTAAAGTCTTGAGGAAAGCCTAAAGAGGACAATATCTGCTAGCAGTGGATCTGCGTCGTTACACTTAGAGGCTTAACATCCGCTAATAGATATTGTCCGCTTTGGTCCATTACGTATTGCCATCAGCCTCACGGTTTTAAAACGTGTTTGCTAGGGAGAGATTCTCACACCCTTATAAGAAACGTTTCGTTCCTCTCTCCAATTGATATGCGGTCTCACAATCCACCCCCCTCAAGGATTTAGCGTTCTTGATGGCACACCGCTCGATACCATTTGTATTAGTCCAAGTTAGCCGATAGTAGGCATTGTCTGCTTTCGGCTGTTATGTATCGTCGTGAAGAGATTTTCACACTCATATGAAAAATGTGGGATGGAGTCTCCACCAATTTTTTAAAATTCAACCATTAACCTTATGTAGTGAGGAACCATTGCGATAAAATATGCACCAAAAAATCATAAGAACAAAAAAAAATACAAAAGAATTGGAAATTCAAAGCAAGACCCTTTGACCATCTGACCCCTCCATTTCCAACCGTTCAAAACATTACACGTATTTTGCGTGAGTAATTTTGTCTGTAGTTCTTAATTATTATTTCATTTAGAAAAAAGAAACATTATCTTTAATTCTCCGTTGAAAGAAGAGAGAACAAAATCAAACAAAATATCAGATGCGAAGAAACGAATAAAAACACCGTCGATTTCGTACTCACCCGTTTCCCTTCCAAACTGATTCAGTTCTTCTCGTTTATTTCACCGGCGTCGGAGATCGATTTGAACTATCCTCATCCACTCTCAAATGAGTCAATCTCAGCCACAGCCTCAGCCTCAGCCTCAGCCTCAGCCTCACCCCGATCCATCCAATCCACTCCCTCCTAAACCGTCGCACTCCGATCCCCCGGATCCGGTTACCGATCATCGCTCCGGCGACTATTCTCCCTATCCCAAGCTTGACCCTAGCGATGTTGCTCCGCCGCTGATGCCGGAGAACTGGACCACTGTCCCCATGAGCTCCCAACCCCAACATCCTCCTCCGCCTCAAACTCAGCCGAACAGTGAGCCTCGTGCTCCGATCTCTGAGGGAAATGCTACCACTCTGCCGACTGAAGCTAATCCCTATGTTTCTGCGGCTCCAGCCTCTGGAAATCCATCTTCCGCCAAGAGTATGTGGTCGATTTCCCTAGATGTTAATATTTATTGACCGTTTAGAATTAAATGAAATTCGAATTCAATAGATGTGCATGCTTGATGTATGATCAGATACGGTGGATTCCATGAAGGAGATGCTTGGAAGATGGGGAAAGAAGGCTGCTGAGGCAACCAAGAAGGCCGAGGATCTTGCTGGAAATATGTGGCAGCACTGTAAACCCTTAATTCTTTTAAATAATCAACGCGTTCTTTACCTTCTCATCACTACTGATAAATTTGAATTCGAGTTTAAAATAAATGATGAACTTGTAGGTGGTTAAGATGAGAAATTACAAGACTCTGATAGCACACGCATCTGTATGCCGACTTTGATTGGAATATAGTTTACGTCCATTTAAACGCAGATCTTAGAAAAACCTACAATTGTTCTACTAAGGATACTGGCATTAAGCGTTTTCCTGGAACTATGTCTCATTTGTTTTACTTTCATTATGTGCTCTGCTGTTTTATGGGTTGTGACTTCCATTGAATGAGTTGTGTTCTTTCTTATTGCCTGAGCTTGAATTTTGGATTACCTTTTATCTGGTACTATAAGCTTTTTCGGTTGAGAATTGTTGGGAGAGGAAGTCCCATGTTGGCTAATTAAATGGACGATCATGGGTTTATAAGTAAAGAATTGTGATGTCCCACATTGGTTGGGGAGGAGAACAAACCACCATTTATAAGGGTGTGGAAACCTTTCCCTAGCAGACGCGTTTTAAAGTCTTGAGGGGAAGTCCGAAAGGGAAATCCCAAAGAGGACAATATCTGCTAGCGGTGGATCTAGGTCGTTACAAATGGTATCAGAGCCAGACACTGGACGATGTGTCAGCCTTCTCGCTGTTCTCCGAAGGGGGTAGACACGAGGCGGTGTGCCAGTAAGGACGCTGGGCCCCAATGGGGGGTGGATTTGGGGGTTGTCCCACATCAATTGGAGGAAGGAAAGAGTGCCAGCGAGGACGCTGGGCCCCGAAGGGGGGTGGATTGTGATGTCCCACATTGGTTGGGGAGGAGAACAAACCACCTCTTATAAGGGTGTGGAAACCTTCCCCTAGTAGACGCGTTGCGTTTTAAAGCCTTGAGGGGAAGCCCGAAAGGGAAAGCCCAAAGAGGACAATATTTGCTAGCGGTGGATCTAGATCGTTACAGGAATACATCTCCATTGGTATGAGGACTTTTGGGGAAACCAAAAAGTAAATCCACGAGAGTTTATGCTCAAAGTGCACAATATCATACCATTGTGGAGGTCCGTGATTTTTAACATTTTCTACACCTACTCATTTGGAACAAGCGGTTTTGACTTTAAATACGATGATATTAAAACACTCTTTATCATTGTTTTTGGAACTTTTTACTTGCTTCTGTTAAGCAATAATGATAAGTCGAAACAATCTTGTTTCAAACCAGTGAAAACAGGGCCTAGCATTACTGATGCTGCTGTGGCAAGAATTGCTCAAGGGACGAAAGTTCTTGCAGAAGGTGGTTATGAGAAGATCTTCCGACAGACTTTTGAGAGTATTCCGGAAGAGAAACTTCAGAAGGCGTTTGCGTGCTACTTATCCACATCAGCTGGTCCAGTGATGGGAACTTTGTACGTATCAACGGCTAAACTTGCCTTTTGCAGTGACGATCCTCTTTCGTACAAAGTCGGTGACAAGACTCAATGGAGCCTTTACAAGGTAAAACTGAATTGTTGAATCTTACTGTTCGTTAAGCAGTCGATAATTAGATGAATCTAAAAGTTTTGGTTGAATTGATGCCAATTCAAGTGAAGAAGATGTGAAGAATGGGCCATCAATATTTTTGAAAGTGAGGAAGTTAGAACTTGGGGAACTCTTGCTCGAGTATGGGTAATGCACCATTAATAGTCTATATTGTGAGATCCCACGTCGGTTGGAGAGGAGAACAAAGCATCCCTTATAAGGGTGTGGAAACCTCTCCTTAATAGACGCGTTTTAAAACAGTAAGGCTAACGGCGATACATAACAGGCCAAAGCGGTGTTTCATATATGGAGCACTTTCTTAGAGTAAACTCAAGTCAGATTCCAACTTCTCTATCCTGACCTCCCAGTTTCCTCTTGAATCAGTCTGATTGCTTCAAATCCAAATCCAGTATCATGAAACCCTTAAATCCATTTTTTAATGTTTGAGAACATTATTTCAATCACATGGTCAATAAAATTTCATTGGAACTCTGTTCTGAAAGATTATGCATTTAGATTTAAGAATTTTTGCAACATCTTACAAGTTTCAGAGGGTCATCTTCTTCTAATAATTTAAACGCATACATACTTATCCTTTTGTTCATTACTGCAAAATTTTACTCGATTCTAATAATCTCGAGTGTTGATCAAGCGATTGCTCAGTTGATCTGTGGTTTCTTCTTTATTATCATTTTGTATTGATGATGCATGATTTCCCCCCATGTTGTGTTCATGATGAATGTATACTTCGATTCGATTATGACGTTTGGAGTTGCATCCATGACCATGACCATGGCCAGCACTTGTATTGCCCATCTGTAGTTCATATAGGTTGCTGAGATTCTATAACAAAAATTGATTAGAAATCACCTGTATCTCCTCTTATATGATAGGTGGTGATCCCGCTGCATCACCTGAAAGCAGTCAACCCATCAACAAGCAAAGCAAAACCGGCTGAAAAGTTCATACAAGTTATCTCCATTGACAACCATGAATTCTGGTTCATGGGCTTCGTATATTATGATAGTGCAGTCAAAATTCTTGGAGAAGCCCTGCAGCCCAACAACCCATTGTCTGTGTGAAAATCTTGTGAGGCGGGCTGACACTTCTGGATCATCAACTTTTTTACCTGCTCACCCACAGTAAGAATTGAAGTAAGTCAAGATTTTGATGTTATATACAACAAATTACTGTAGAAATACCGTACCTCTGTAGTTTTACTAGCAATGTTGTCTTTATGGACTTCCTCATCATTCATATTTGTTTTCTCTACTGTGTATGGAGTGAAAAATTTGAAGTTGTTTGAACTTTTGTTGATTGAAAGGTAAATAGTATTGATGATTGAATGTTTGAATATATGTTTTTAAATATGGATTAAAATGAATTTCAAAATAGAGAATAATAATAATAATAATAATAATAATGGTATTTGGACTCTTTCCATGTGACAGTTCATCATTCCATAATGGGCTTTTAATTCTCATCCAGGGCTCATCTTTAGTTCATCTACTTTTACCCTTCTGATATTTTGTTTTTGTAACCATTTTTTTCCAATTATTTTCTTGCCAATGTACAAGAAATTAATGTAATAATTTAATAATACATTATGTAAAAATAGTTCCAAAAAAAAATGGCAGCATTATTCTTATCTGCATTATTTTAATAGGTTAGGTTTCGAAACAAACTTAGATTATGTTTGGTTTATATTGATTAATGTTAAATAATTATTTCGTTATAATTAAATTATTTATTAACGGAGCTTTTATAAATAAAAACTATTGATTACATTTATGAAAAATAGTACCGACAATAAATTATTATATTTTCGACCGAAAGTTCAACAGAATCTATATAATGTATATATTAACTCTATTAACCCTTTAAATAACTTATTATTTCATAGTTCAAAAATGAAAAAAAGTTTAAATCTCTTTGTCTATTTAGTTTTAAATTTTAAAATGTATTGTAGAGGTTCGGAAATTTTTAAAATGTCTATATATATATATATCAACTTTCAATTTAGATAGGCCTCTAACATCTTCCAAAATTTTAGAAGTTACATATGAATTAATAGAAATAAATTTGAATTTTATGTCCAACGAAATTTAAAAAAAAAAGTGAAAAATTAAGAGATTTATTGAAGAATAACATCGATTAAAAATTTATCATATTATTAAAATATTTAATTATCTAACATAAAATTGTAAATTTAAAAATTTATTAGACATTTTTTGAAGTTTAAATTTTAATATAAAAGTCTGCTAGGCTACGTGGAGGAATCCCTCCGCAATCAGCTTCTTAGAGGGATTATGGACGCTTAGGCCGAGAAAGTTTGAGGCAGTAACAGGTCTGTGATGCCCTTAGATGTTCTGGGCCACACATGCGCTACATTGATGTATTCAACGAGTCTATAGCCTTGGCCGACAGGTCCGAGTAATCTTTGAAATTTCATCGTGATGGGGATAGATCATTGCAATGGTTGGTTTTCAACTCTTTGAACTTTTCTTTTTTAGCGTTCTTCTCTCCAACTGATGTGTGACATTACAATTCACCTCCCTTAAGAGCCAACGTTCTCATTGACACACCGCTCGGTGTCTGGCTCTGATACAATTTGTATTAGCCCAAATTCATCGTTAACGAATATTATCCTCTTCGAACTTTTCCTTTAAATTTCAAAAAATTTGAAATGTGTGTACTAGTAAAAGATTTTTACGGGACTTTAACGTAAGTAGCATATGAAAAGCAATAATGGAGGGTTTTCAGCTTTAGGTTGATGAGATAAAAGAGCAAAGGCAAAGGCAAAAAGCAAAGACATGACCGATATAAAAAAAAAAAAAAAACATTATGGATATGAAAAAAATCTTAAAATGTTAGCAAAATAAGCAAAGGTATTATTATTGTCCCGACACCGGACACTGCCTCAACACTTGAACTACATTCCTGTTCTTTACTTTTCCCACCAAAATTCACTCTCCCCTTTCCCATTGCTTCCCAACTCCAAACTTAATTCCAAACACAACATCGACCTTGTAACGTCACGCTCGAGTAAAACAACCTATATAAATGAATCAACACGACTTTCCGACAACAACAATACAATCCTTAAAAAATGCTTACAAGAACAAAACTTATCATCTACTGTTCCTTTCAGTGACTCAATTATAAAAACTCCAAAGCTAAACGAGCAACAATTCTACGACGGGTGACCTTGGATTTGTACGAAGAACGCAAATTCAAATCCGGGTGATGGAGAGATAAGATTATTGAGGGTAATCAAAGAAGAAGATGACAGATGTGAATAGAAACCAGAAGAAAAAAGAGGGCTTTTTGCATGCTTACCACGTTTGATTTCCCTTTGTTTCCTTTCAAAAACTCTATATTTCATCCAAAAAAAACCAAACCCAAATTAGAGACAATAATTTCAACACAAACCCATTAATCAAAATGGCTCAAATTCAGATTTTAACATGAAATTGATAAATTAAGGGGAAAAAAACACCAAAACTACTCGATCTAACCCTAATTTTAGATCTCCAAATTGACCATTTTTTTTTTTTTTTTTTTTTT
>NW_019268543.1:2677795-2816031 GCF_002738365.1 Cucurbita moschata
TTTTTTTTTTTTTTTTTTTGTGAAGAACATGAAGAACAAAATAATGGGTTATTTCAAACTCACAAACTTTATCAAACCCTAATCATTTGAGCACTTCTTCCCCAAAGTATGCTTGTTGTTATGCATCCAAACCTTGAGCACCTGCCGCCGGACACCGGTGGTCCGACAGAACTCTTCCACGTCAGCCTCATCGTGTTTTTGAATTGTCCACCCAACTTTCTCAGCAAACTCCAACATTTTCTCCTTTTGTTCTTGGCTGAACTTTGTCCGGAATCTCTTCTTCAACAACCCACTTCCGCCGCCGCTACTGCTTGGATTAGATGTGTTATCCTCCTCCTCCCTCCCTGACACTGCCGCCGGTAACGCCAATGGCCTCTGCTGAATTGGAGCACCTGTCAAGTACACGTAAGTAGAAGGGTGTGGGGGCCCACGATAAGAAAATTGATGATGTTGGTGTAGGTTATAGTAATGTCCCTGATCTGAATCCGTTTCTTTCCGGTGGAAATTCCGGTGACAGTTACACGCGGCGCATTTTAGTGCATCTATACTCCCTTCTTCTCCCGCCGGTAAAAACTCGCCGCACCCATCCACCGCCTGCCCTCCGATTCCGATGGCGTGATTCTTCAAACACTCTTTATATCTAATATTACCTCCTCCTCCTCCGCCGCCTCCGGTTTTCCTCTCCGCCGATGAACCCTCACCGGGCGGCGGCGGAGTGGCGTCGAAGTGGTGGGCGATGGGCATCTCCTCTATTACTTCATCGTCTTGGTCGTCGTGCTCCTCATCGAAATCCATTTTCAAAAAAACCCCAAAAATAAAAATGAAAACTTTGCTCCGCCGGAGATTAGATTAAAACAAAACAAATAAAAAATATATATATTTTTTTTAATTTTACTTCAAGAAATAATAATAATAATAATAATAATAATAATTTATAGAGAGAGAAAGGAAAGGATAAGAGAAAGGGGTGAGAGAGTGGCCATCAATTTTTGCACAGCCTTCACAAAAAAAGGACCTGTCTTTACTCTCTCTGTTTTCTAACATAAATATATATATATATATATATTAGTTTTAATTTATTTAAATTTTTAATTTAAAATTTGGGAATTTGGAAAGTAGAATGGTTTGCGTGAAGGAATGAATTAGGGTTTTGTGAATGAAATTAATGTGATAATAAAATAATAATTATTATGTTACTGAAAAAGATGGTTGCAATTTGCATATTTCATTAAAAAAAAAAAAAAAAAAAAGGATTTTGTGAGCATTCTCGAGAAGAGAGAGAAGAACGGTGCATGACGTCATGCTGACGTATTTAAATTTTTTTTTTTTTGTTGAAAATTTTGACACCTATGTTATAATTATTCGATGAAAGTCTCACATCCGCTAATTTAGGTAATTGATCATAGGTTTATAATAACTTTTGTGAACATTCACAATCAACTTCTCTCTGTCCAAAGTTATATAGTGTGAGCGGTTGTTATTTCTCTCTTGCTTGCTTATATAACTTCTCTTTTCTGGCTGTAGGCGACGCTAGAACAAATTGACTTAGCTCTCGTTGGAAAGTGAGTGTTGTACAATCGCAAGTCCGCTGCTATCAAAAGCTAAGAGCTTATGCTTAAAGTGGATAATATTTATACCATTGTAGAGAGTCTTGTTCATCTAACAACAACTTAATCGACCGACATTCTTTTAAAAGATTATTTATGGTAAGAATTTTGTTAATTTTTATTTATTTATCAAGTTTGGAAGGATTGGATTTTAAGGTATGTAGTTGTGTATCGGATTAAATCGTGTTAACTTTGAGCTAATTAAATTGGTGTGCTTGAAAATCACGTGACTCGATTATTTGTCGTTTCTATTCCGTTCAAATTATCTAACTCAATTCCTTGTCGTTTCTATTTAGTCCAACTTACCATAAAAAAAAAAAAATGAACGGTTCTACTTAATGTAACGTATGTAATGTTGCGTGATATAGCTAACTTGTAATTAATGGATAATATAATATTTTTTAAGTTTAAAAACTAAATAATTAAAATTGTGTTTAATTGAAAGTATAGTGAAAACTTATATTACAATATAAATGGAAAGAAAAATAAATAAATAAAATTATTGTAAAATGGAAAATAAAAAAGATAAATAAATAAACATGAAATCTCATTCCCACATCGGAAAAATTGAGTTTAATTGAAAGTATAGTGAAAAGTTATATTATAATATAAATGGAAAGAAAAATAAAAAAAAAATTTATTGTAAAATGGAAAATAAAAATAAATAAATAAATAAACATGAAATCCCATTCCCACATCGGAAAAATTGAGTTTAATTGAAAGTATAGTGAAAAGTTATATTATAATATAAATGGAAAGAAAAATAAATAAAAAATTATTGTAAAATGGAAAATAAAATAAAAAAATAAACATGAAATCCCATTCCCACATCGGAAGGACGGAGGCGGTGCCCATAATTGGGAACCACGGAAACACCAATGTCTAGGAACCGGAAGCACCACAAAATTCAACCCTAAATAATAATATATTTATTAAATTAAAAAAAAAAAAAGATATGTTTGGGCCTAAAAAGAAAGCCCATTTAATTGTCGGCACAAATGGGGAGGGCCTATTTCTCGCATTTATTTATGTATATTTCGAAATTTATATTTAAAAATATAATTAAAAAAAGGTTTAGATAGAGGGGTAATGTAAAAGAAGATGGGAATGGGAGTGTGGGAAAGAGATTCCATCCAGGGTTTGGTACGGTGTGGACGCACGTGCCAAATGACCACACCCATACATTACGCTGCACTCTTCCGACCATGGCCGTACCGTACCCCACCCTAGTTTTCCCGTTCCGTTCAGAAGCAGAAGCAGAGCTGTGTGTTTTTCTTTTTTAAATATTTGTTGTTAGTGTCTGCGTGGTGTGTGTCAGATTCCAAAGGACCAGAGAGAGAGAGAGAGATAGCGACGAGACGTCATAAAAGGGAGTGGGGGATGTCTGACTCTCTGTCTCCTTCTCTTTCTGTCTCTCTTTTCTCACTCTCTTTCCTCACCTCTCACAACCTTCACTTCTTTCCCTTTTCTTTGACCAATTCTTCTTTTTTCAGAGCCCAGCCCATCAACCCCATCAACCCCATCAACCCCATCAACCCCATCAACCCCATCAACCCCAGCCCATTTCCGCTTCGACCAAGGCTATGATTTGGGCCTGGAGAATGAATTATTTGGGCCCTGATTCTCCACAAACACTTCTTCTACAACATGGACCCAAGCCCTAAACCACTCTTGGACCTTTATGATCGGACCATTACGGGACTAATTTAGACAACACCTTAGCTATGGAACCACTAAGAGATCGTAGGACTTTAATGTGGGCTGGGCTGCTCATTATGTTTTTTTCTGTTCTTGGGCTGGGCTGCTAAAAATGACTATATACAACCTCCAACACAATCACCTATCACTTGCGTGTATACCTTTTTTTTCTTCAATATATTGAGATAATAAGATGAATTATGTGAACGAACTCAGACAAGAAAATTTCTAGTTTTATCCGTAATAAGATGCTTATTCTCTTTAAGGATAGAAAACCTAGCCAAGGTATAGATCGGGAGTACTTACTCATAGGTTGCTTGACTTCATGCCTATCACATCACAACTTATACCTTTAAAGGCTCTCAAGCCTAGTCTTCCCCTCTAGTATCTGCTCTCTAATTAAGTAAGGTGACGATTGAATTATAAAACAGTCTTAGTTAGAAGGTAAGATGATCCTAGAGGCAAGGCCTTGGATTCAATTCTCCCCTCTGTCTTCAGCAATTTCCTTAATCAGGCCATTGCCCGTGGGATTAGATAGTTACAAAAGAAAAGCCCTTCCTTATTAGTCTAAACCAAGGTATTCTATTTCTAATATTCAAATCGAAATGTAAGTCTGATTTTCTATATTCTACAAGCCCTTTGAATTATGTTTTGATTCCTTACCACCGGGGATTCCCCTATCAATTATACTAATGTTGACGTATATACATTAGACCTTTTATCTTTAATTAAAAACAAATAATGAAATTCTAAAGTTTTGAGATTATAAAAAATAAATAATAAGAGATAAAATAGCTAGACTAGTACTAGTATTACCTCAAATCTAAAAGAAAAAAGAAGAGGAAAGAAAATCTCATTAAAGCCCTCACCCATCCCAAGTTAAAACAAATATGTAGATGTAAAAAGAAGGCAAGAGGAGGGAGGGTAAATTGGGAATTTGGGATTCCATAACTTCGAAATAAAAGAAGAACCTAACCCATAAGAGCATATATCATAATCATAAGCAGAGATCAACTCGCAACCATTCAAATCTCACACGCGTGCCACATCACATGCAGATTCAGATGCCATTATCCACATCCTTAATAATGCACTAACTCCCTCCCTTCTCCTGGTGGTCCCCCCCTCTCTCTCTACTGTACACATCATCATCTCCAACACAAACAGATTAAATCTTTCTTTTCTTTCTATTGTTTACGCTTAAAGACAAATAATAATAATAATAATAATAATAAAGTACAAAAGACATCGCTCTCATTATCATAAATGCTTGCATGCGACGCTTCTACATACATACACACACCAACCCTACAATTATAACTCACAACCAAACCCACTACTACTACCAACCAAACCCAAACAAACAAACGCATAACTAATTTTGGCTAACCTTTCTTCTTTCTTCCTCCTTCCTCCACAAAGGAAGAAACAAACTCCCAATAGTTCTAATAAAGCTGCCAGGCGGAAGGTGGAAGGTGGAAGGTGGAAAGCCTTTGACTGCTTCATGACCTCCTGCAAATACAGCAAACTCCACTGGAAGTGGCATTAGAAAAAGGCAGGGCGGAGAGGGGCGGGGGGCCCCCCCCCCCCAGTGAACAAGGGCGTGCGTTTCTTTATTAGGGACCCCTCTTTTCAACCCCACCATTTCCACTTGTTCAGGTGGGGGAGTTATGTATTTGTTTCTTCTTTCTTCTCCACCTTTTAAACCCAATCTTCTGCTCATTTCTAACCAATGCATGAAGTTTCCCTAACTTATTCAACGTGGTGGTCGGTCCACCATTGTTTTCCTATCAAAATAACATGTAAAAAACATAGACATACTACAATTGAACCCATCCTATTCACAGACATATTCTCAGCAGCATGCATTGACCCCAAATGCAGCCTCTGCCTTCACTCTCAATGCTTTTAAGTACTGAATTGCCTTGTCTAGAACAACAACGGCCTCTTTGCCTTTCCCATTAGGAATTAAACCCTCGAGGATGCCCACGGTTTCGCGTATTTTCTCTTTTCTCATCTTTTTGTTGTTGATACATGAGGAATCCACATCCTCCATATCCCGACTTCCTAAGTTTCCACAGCTAGATTCAGCATCGTCCTCGTACTCGGGGGATCTTCGAGGCATTAGTGAACTTGCAGTGTCCATTAGTGACATTACATCATAAACTCTATCGATTTTACGTTTCTTAGTTGAACCTGCAGAGCTAGCAACTTCTTCGTTCTTTTCCTCACAGTCATACTGTTGATCTTTAGTTGTCATTGTGCTCGGTGAATGACCAGTGCTTGTAACTTCATCATCATCATCCTCATCAAATTCACTTTCATCCTCTGAGTAGAGGAGAGCATTGAGTTCTTCTGTGTCTTCTTGCATCTCACTCTGCTCCTCACTCACATGGTTCCCAGAAAAATCATTTGACCAAACTAGTTTCGAGTCATAAATGAAATCACGTTTCTTCCCTGTATCTTCTCCATTGAATTTACAAGGAGCAGTAGGTTGTGGACTCAATGAAGTAAGTAACTGAACAGGACCACCAACTCCAGAACATAAAACCAAAGTTGTTTTATCTGCAGATTGATCAATGACAAGAAATTCCTTCGGCTGAGCTCCCGAGCTAGAAAGAGGTGCCAGAGCCTCCTTCGAAAGTCCTTTAGTTAGAGCCGCTAGTTTATCATGGTAAATAGGACTCTTAACAGGTAAAGTTACTTGAGGTGAAGGTTCAAAGCAATCAAACCAATTACACGGTTCATTCATTAGGCCTGCCTGGGACTGAGGGACCTTCAATGCAGAGTTTCCTGGGTAAGATCCATTCGTTATGACCATATTGTTGCCAATACTTGAAGCAGTGGGATTAGATTGGCCCAGATTCGGTACAGTACCAAAAGAATTTAACAGAGATGGTTGCCAATCAAAAAGAAGCTTAGGAGGACGTCCGGCTTCCCAAGCTTCTCCCATCCAATCAAAACAATTTAGTTTCACCTACATGGATGACAGAACTAACAACGGTTTAGTATCTGAAAAATGGAGCAAGCCAGTGGGAAAGGACAAACAATGATGGACGAGTAAAACATACCAGAAAGAGGGTGTTGTAAACTAGTGATTGCAGTTTCCGTATCTCTTAGGATTAAGAAAAATAACAAAAGACGCCAGCTTAATATGAACGCAAGAATACAGAATCTATCTACGTGACTGGTTTCAGCAAATGACGAAAGTACTCAGCCTGAAAAAAGTATAAAAAATGGGCATGAGATCAAACGTAAACAGGTATTTCCTCTAATAATGTTCATTCAAGATCGTATTAATCATAAAGACGGCATTTAAGAATTTAAATACGAACCTGACAATCCTGGAGAGGTTGAAAGCATGCTATGACTCTAACTATTATGGTGGAACTTCCAGCAATCCCATTTTCATGTTTCAATGCTCGAAATCTTGTTTGACTAGCTGCTTGGCACACCATAACTACTACCCTAGCCCTTCAATACGAGTAATAGCACAATTGTCCAGAGAGAAACAGAGTAAATGTCCGTCTACCACGATCGAATGAGATTCACAGCCAACTACACTAGGTAAATCACCTTCTTCAAGCGTAATTGAAAGAAATAAGACTGAAAACTGGAAGTAGGATACTAAAATGGATTTCTCAAAGCGAAGGAAGGTGAAAAGAAACAAATTAAAATTTCAACTAATCTGGCGGACATAACAAGGAACTACGACGAGAAAGTTGGATCCCATGGATGATAGCTTTATAAGAATATGACGAAGGAAAGAGAAGAATCGATCTACGATCGGAGAAGAATTACAGAATAACTCTACAGTATAAGTTCAACGAAACGACTTTGCGAAAAACGTCGACTGAGAGACTCAAACACCACCGCATGCTGTTTCAACCTGATCTCCACAAATTAGCTCCGTCAACGACAATTCAAAACTCCTGCAAATTTTTATTTCATTACACCATTAGAAACACCGCTCAACTCCATAAAAACGAGATTCTAGTCATATTCAAACACAAGGCGCAGAGAAAAAAACGCCATACACGGAACTCAAAATTTCATCGTCTTCATAACTGAAACCAATTCAACCACGACAAATATCTTCACAATAAAAATTAACGAAATATTCCAAGTGACTCCATAAACAAGAGACGAGCACGAACATCATAAAAAAAAACGGAGAGAGAGAGAGAGAGGGCGTAAACAGAAAACGCAGGCAACCTGAAGCAATTAAATTCAACTTGTCCTTTCAAAAGCCAGAGAGGCGTTATCAAAGAAAAGAGTGTAAAGACAGGTACAGCAGCATAGCAGAATCACAGATCATGAAGTTGCAGACTAATAAGTATAAGAAGAAGAGAAACAAGATCATGTTCGGGTTCGTGAAGCAGGGATTCAGAGACAAAATTCAAAATAACAGAGTTAAGAAAGCAAATTACAGTAAATCGCCGGCGAGAAAATGAAAGAAATCAAGGGAGGAAGGAAGGTAGAGATAAAAATTACTCACGAAAACGAAATCCCCTGAAGAACCGTGCAGAGAGCGAAGGAAGGTAGCTGAGCTGAGAAATTTCACAGATCGTACACAGTACTGAAAGAGCGTCACGGAGAAAGAAGAAGGCGAAACAATGAATACAGTCAAAGGCGAAACTTGTAGATTGCACGGAGCCTGAAATTATATATAGAATTCAATTTCACACAAATAATAATATTATTATTAATTGCAAATTTGCAATGAAATTACATTTCCCTCAAATTAAATGAACCCATAAAATAAATATAAATTAAAAAGCAGAAGGCCCGCTCGTACGTGCGCGGCGGGCGCACGCAAGGTATAAGTGTACAATGATGGAACTGCGGTAACATTGCCAATTACGTCCCTCCCTAATAAAAATCAACTTTAAAACAAAAAATAAAATTAAATCCAAAGCCCGTGGGAATTGGGCCGGGTGGGCCGTGGTTCCGCGTGCCCATCGTGGTTAGTTATACAATGACGTCCGAGACGGAGGGTTCGGGTCTGGTCAAAACTACTCGAACCCTGGTTTGATTTGACCAAACCAATTCTTACTAACACACTACATGGTATCTAACTCAAATATTATTTTATAGTCCATATTGTTTTTTTAGTTTCCAGACGCATATTGAGAGCTTTCTACACCCTTTCCTTCAAATCGATACGAGATCTCGTATTAAAAGTAAATGAACGGAGTTGCAGATAAGAGTAAAAGGTCGACAAAATAATGTACGTTCATCTCGCAACGAACCCCACAAATCCAATACAAAAAGAATTAGGTATGAAAAGAGACTAAAATTTTCTGATTCATTGATCATTCTTCTCATCTTTATGACCAGCCAATGGCAACAATGATTCAAAGGGGAAATTTGGCTTTGCAAAAGCAGTCGCCGGAAGCCATTAAAGACCAGAAAATTAGAAAGTTCATTACTCAGAATAAAAGAAGGGCTGGAATCCTATGTTTTGCATCAACATTAATCATTTGTACCTTGACCGTTCAACTTAGATAACGTGGGTCCCACCCATGATACTGTTGACCAATCATATGTTTTTCCCATTTTGTGGCCGTCCATGCCTTGCTCACTTTCAGAATCATGGGGGCAATTACGTCCTTTTCCACGCTCAGCCCTTTTTCATGGGCTGTGATGTTTGGTACTTTTGGATGATGTGATGTGAAGGTGTGTGTAACGATCAATGGTTCCGTAAAATAAATATTTAACATTTTAATTTATTAAAAATATAAAGTATTTTTCTATTAATTTCATTTTTTTAAAAATAATAAATATAGCCTATTCACCAATCAAAAATACACATTGTGGTCTCCGTTAATTTATCGTGTTACTAATATTTAAAATAATTAAATTTTGATATTTAAATAACAATGGTACGTGCCTACAAACATGATAAGAAATATTTCCTCTAATGTGAGGGATTGATATATTTTAATGTTTCGAATGTCAAATCAACATCATTTAGTTTCTTTTATGTCCGTTCCTTTCAATTTGAATGCAATTATATTTATCTCGATAACTTTGGTCCAAAAGTTATTTTTAATTAAAAAAAATGTTTAAATTTCGAGATAATATGATATGAAATTAAAAATGTCATAAATGTACTACTAATTGGAACGTTGTCTAAAAAAATAATGTATTTTCAATTTACCACGAGCATGTGAACGTGTTTGTTTGTACTTTTGTGGGTTCGTTCTTACGATAATTGAGGGAAAATAATAATAATTAATAATTTTCAATCAATTAAAAAAAATAAATTCATTTATTTTCATGGTGCATTGAATCAATTTATTCCTTAAAATCTCAGAGTAATAATTTAATCCATTTAGAATATAATTTTTTATAAATAAATAAACTTAATTCAATTATTGCATTTAGAATTAAAATTTAAAATTCTATTTTATCCATCTAATACGGTGATTGGTGAATGCGGCTTCCACGTCACTTTACATTCAATAAAATTTAATAATTTTTTAATTAAAAAAAAGGGATAAATTAATAATAAAATTCCATTATAACGTGGAATGAGAAGCCATGCTGTGAAAGCAGCATTTTCAATTTTAAAATAAGATCGGATTACTATGCGTTACATTTGCAATATCATAATGTATAATATAATGCCGCTCTTGGCATTAATGTAAATTGTTTTGTATGAATATGAAATAAATTAATAATCAATACGGGACCTACAATAATTTTTAACAATATAATAATGTTTAAAGACTTTATTATATTTTTAGACATATTCTTGTAAATTATTATTATTATCTTTTTTTTTTTATAGTTGGATAAAATTACGTAAACAATTTTATATTAGAAAATTGTCGGCATAATTTTTGAATTTATAAAATAATATTATTTCAATTATATGATTAAAACTATAATTTAATGTTTAATTATAAAGTCAATAAGTAATTAAAAAAGAAAAGGAAGTGGAAACGTGTGACACGTAAGCAGGTTGGTGTTTTTTTAATTAAAAAAAAAAGTTGGCTTAGGTATGGTGGGGCGCGTGGGACATACGGCCGTGGAGCCAATTTGGTTGTGGATTCTCCAACAACAACATTCACGCTTCCAAAGCTTTTTTCTTTTTTCTTTTTATTTATTTTAAAAAATAAAAATAAAAAAAATAAAAGAAAAAGAAACAAAGAGGGAATTAAAATTATAAATAAATAAATAATTGAAATTATTTTTAAGTAATAATAAACTTCCTTCACAAGTGTTATATGATTTGAAAGCTTTTCTTTTGCTTTATTTGGAAGACATCATTTTCGAAATTAGTTCCGTGGGCTCGAGATAGCACGAATAAGTTTCGTTGATTTGAGCTCCAAAAAGGAATAAATAAATAAATAAAATAAAATAATTTCCATCATCAAACACGTGCGGATGGCATGCTCATGATTTTCCAGGTAATATGCGAACTATGACAGTCGCTATGCCATAATCTCATCAATTTAATTTAATTTTACTTTTTTTTTCTATTTCTATAAAAATTAAAAAAAAATATGATTTAAATAAATAAAAATGTTGGGTTGTGTTTGTTATAAATTTATTTAATTTAGAATTATATATTAAAACTGAATATAAATAAATAAATTTTACATATTGACATTTTATTAGAATTTTAAATTAAAACAGTAAAGTTAAGGAGGGTAAGAATGGATTACTTTTTAATTAATTTTCAAACATAATTATTAGGCATTTGACATTAGGTTTAGATGGAAGCACGGTCTTAATCATGCCGACCCGAGATATTCGGACTGAAAACACCAAAAAATAATAATAAATAATAACCATAAAATAAATAAATCTAAAAACCTTAATATAATTCCATTAACCAATGCCACTTAATTCTAAAGTCAACCCTCAACAGTTCCACTCCACAGTTTTTATTCATTAATTAAAAAAAAAAAATTGTATCGAGCTAGATCACTGAGGAACTCGGTTACGAGTATTGTTATATCAACTTCCACTACAAATTGATATCTATAGTTCGAGTTGTTGGATGATGAAAGTCTCACATCGGCTAATTTAGGGAATGATCGTGCTTTATAAACAAAGAATACTCTCTCAGATGGAAGGAGGACTTTTGGGGAAGCCCAAAGTAAAGCCATGAGAGGTTATGCTCAAAGTGGACAATATCATATCATTGTGGAGAGTCGTGTTCGTCTAACATCGTATTAGAGCTAACAACTGGTATCGATCCTAACAACATGGTATCAATGTCATGCCCTAAACTTAGTCGTGTCAATAGATTGGTAAATCCTCAAATGTCGAACAAAAAGACTCCCAAGGAGTCGAGCCTCGATTACGCTCGATTAAGGGGAGGTGTTGGATAATGAAAGTCCCACAACAGCTAATTCAGGGAATGATCGTGGGTTTATAAACAAAGAATACTCTCTCCATTGAAACGAGCCCTTTTAGGGAAACCCAAAGCAAAGTCATGAGAGCTTATGATCAAAGTGGACAATATCATACCATTGTGGAGAGTCGTGTTCGTCTAATATAATATCAGAGCTAACAACTGGTATCGATCCTAACAACACGAGTATTTTCATGAAAAGCTGCCATCGTCTGATAATTAGGTACACGAGTCACCTTAATGTTACCAATCAATCACGTGATGGGTAGGTAATACACGCGCAAAATTTAATATTAAAATATTTATCACAAAATTAGTAAAGTATATATAATAATTAAAAATTGGGTTTTTTTGTTTTTTAGAAAAAGGGAAAATACTTGAGAGGGAGTAAGAAAATGAAAAAGAAAGTAATAATTGATAATAAAGAGTGTGAAAGAAAGGAGCATTAGCGATAATGAATCGAAGTGCGTGAGGTTTTTGAAAGTAAAAGGAAAAGAAAAGCAGGTTATTAAATTAGGGAAAACCAGCATTAATAAAGCCAAAAAATAATAATAATATAATAACTTTTTTGTCCACCCAAGAAAAAAAAAAAAAAAGCTTTCACACGTCAGCATTATCCACCTGTAACAAATTATCAGGTAAAAAAAGTAAAATAAACAAGTAAATTTTTTTTTTATAAATTTTATAAATTTAATAATAATAAAAAGGGTAAAAGTAAAACGCAACAAAGCCACGTAAAAATTATGAGCGCGTGCAAACCCATCCGTACATTGGTGGGTGAAGTTGGGATGTGAATATGATATGGGTGGGGATTGGAAAAATAAATAAATAAATAAAGCAAGATGTGGGGCCACCAACACTATAATTAACGGTGGAATTAAGGCTTTTAATTGTGAGATCATCGTCCTACTAATTTGAAACATCTCTTTTATTATTATTATTATTATTTATTTTAAATCATTCAGCTGTTAATTAATAATTGACCTTTTACCTACCTATTAGATACTAAATATCATCGGCCCATTAAATTTAAATAAGAAAATGTCGAATAAATAATAATCATACATACATTAATTATCGATCATTCTACGTAAAGAATTAGATATTAAAAAAGTCAAATATGTTGACTATCGATTGTATTCAAAGTTAAAAGCACGAGTTTATTAAAAGATATTTGTAATTTTCAACTGGATCAATAATGCAATAATGGGTTATTATATCATGGAATTTCACCAATTAAAAGAGAAAATAAATATTAATTTGTTTTTATGGGAGAAATAATAATACACGTGGAAAATAAAATAAATAAGAAAAGGAAGAAGTGGAAGGGCAAGGGAGTAATTTGAAAATAAATAATTAATTTAATAAATTAGTCTGGTTAGAAAGGAAAATAATAAAGAAGTGGGAAGAAAATCTTGGTGTTTCCGACCACAAATCTTCACAACAGTGTCCACTCAATAATTTTAGAAAATTAAAAATAAATTAATTAATTAATTAAAAAAGAAATTGAAAAGTCACTCACGCGGGTGGCGACTTTTTGATGGACATGCCGTCTTATCTCAGACGCCATTTCTCTCTCTCTCTCTCTCTCTCTCTTGAAACCCATTAACGGCACCCAGGGTTGAACAGTAAATTTGATGTTTTTTACATTGAATAGGTAAGTTTTGTGTTTAATCATAGTGAGGGGTGGACAGTTGGGTGTTGAGGATTGGGGAAGGGGGAGTGTTGAGGAAACAGTTGGGTGAGGGAATCGGGGTTGGGATCTAGTAGCAGGGAGTGGGAGTGGGAGTGGTAGGCGCATGCATTGCAGCACGCTTAGGCTCGGACTTCCATAGGGAAGGATTTTTTGGTCAAACTATAATTTAATGCGGAGAGAGTGCACGCGAGGGGGGAATTTATATAATTAAATTAAATCAAAAGAAATTAGGTGGGGACCACGTACCAGCGCTCATCGCGGAAGACTAGCTAGCCGGCACTGGAAGTTACGGCCGTACTTTCTGTTTCTGCCTTTTCTTCTTCTCCATTTTTTTTTTTAATATTATTAAAGAAAACACAACAATTCGTCGGTTGGGCTATCATATCTTCATTGGTTTAGCCCAACGGCCCATTCATCCATATGGGCCAACTTCAAGAGTAAAACCCAGCCCATTTTATGTGGGCCTACATAAGCCCATGTTATATTAGTACCCAATATCGGGGTAAAAGTGGGTAAGATAAACATAAAATGACAGTGAATCACCAACTCAGTAAAATTGTCTATATTGCCATACAAAAAGATGACATCATTATTCTCTCTCTAAATTGAAATGCGAGAAAGTGTGACGGGCCTCATTTATTAAACAATCAGCTCAAGCCTACCGATATTGTTCACTTTCACCCGTATCGTCGCTAACCTCACGATTTGTCTATTGTTAGACGAACACGACCATGGCTTTGCTTTGGGCTTTCCCAAGAGACCTCATACCAATGGAGAGAGTGTTCCCATGATCATTCCCTGAATTAACCGATGAGACTTTCACCATCCAACACCTCCCCTCGACTCTTCTTTGGAGTCTTAGTCGGAGGCTTGAATCCTTTTTCTTTTTGGAGTCCTTTATTACCAATCTATTGGCACGACTAAGTTTAGGGCATAACTCTAATACCACGTGTTTAAACACAACTCTCCACAATGATATGATATTTTCCACTTTCAGCATAAGATCTCATGGATTTACTTTGAACTTCCCTAAAATGCCTATTTATAAACTCATGATCATTCTCTAAATTAGCAGATGTGGGACTTTCATCATCCTAGTCTATTGGGAGAGTTTTTGACACCCAATTCATGGCTTAAAAAAAAAAAAAAAATCCTAGACATTTTTTAAAATTTAAAATTTAAATTTTAATTACTGTTATTATTGGGATGGGGTTTTACCAAATAAGCTAAAGAACAAAACCGAGTCATAGTTAGACCAATAGTCAACGCAAAGCGCTGTAAACTCTCTGCCCATAGTGCGTTTACAAAACACTATTTAAATGACTCAACAAAATATGTATTAAACAATTCCATAATTTATATTTAAAAAAAAATAGACAATTTCACTTTCTTTTTTTTTAATTTCTTTGTTTTTCCTTTTTTTGGTCTCAACCAATACAAATTAGCCACGTAGAAGAAAGTGTATCTCAAAATCAAACACTTCCCACTTCCTCCTCCTCTTCCTTTAAAATTACCGCTGTTATTTTAAAATTACCACATCAAAAATTTACTTCACAGGGTCTGTTCAATCTCCTCCTCTTTGTAGCATCTGAGTTAGCACATGACCCAACTGCTGTATCATTGCTTGTATAGCTCAAGCATGTCACCTCCAACACCCCGCTCGGGCTCCGTCGCTCCGACGACATCGACGCACTCGAGCCCTTCCCCGACCCACCCCGGCAGACGAACGTGTCATCGATTAACTTAAGACACTTAAGAACTCTTTCCTGCACATAAATGTATGCATCAGATTATGATCATGTTCCACAAACAATCAACTTCTTTTCTATATTATTACCATTTGGAGCTGCTGAATTAGAAGATGAATTGCTCTATCAGGGTCCACTGATTGAGCTTCCCCCGCGACCGATATCGCCACAGCTGCTGCAATCTCCGACGGTTTGAATTCCAAGAACTCGATACCTATAAGAAAGATCGATCAAAACCATTTCGAAACTCATCGACACAACAACGATTACGTCCAAGAACGAAATAGCACCATGTATTATGTTCAAGAGTAGATGACTGGATTGCCCGATTGACATTTCGAGAGATAATTCGTCGTCGTGGATCTTTCGGAGGTAATGATCGATAAATGAGAAAGGTGTAACTGCTTGCATTCTCCATCCCAATGTTGTCAACACTAAAAGCTCCATTCTTTCAATGGTTCTTGCTTCAAACACAAACTTCGATCCACCCACCTGTGATCGAATCCGATCGTTATTAGCGAAATGTGAATCGTTTTCGATCAAACGAGTATCGAAACAATCGTCGAACCTGTAAATCCAACGAGAGAGGGACTTCTGTCTCCTCCAATTTAGCTGCAAGGGACATACATGCCACAGCAAGCAGCTGCATTGTCCAAGCTTTGCCTTTCTGCAAATGGCACAAGAACAATTAGACATCGAATCGTATCGATACGATGAATTAACCGAAGACGATCGTCGTCCTTACGGGTAGATCATAAGCAGAAAGGAAGCGATCCAAGTAGTTTACGGCTAAGTATATACAGAGAGGTCCAAATCTGAAATGAGTACTCACCTGTTGATCAAGAAAAATGAAGAAATGGGTTTGGATATTAAGCTTTGATCAATGAAGAACAGAAGAAATAAACTTCGAAAATCATCGAATCAAGACCAATACTCACCTTTTTAATCCAATCGACGGCCTCTGTTCTTGCTCGGACATCCAAGTCGCCGTTGTGGAACTTCCCGAGGTACCCATCAAGAGGCAAGTGATGGGTTTCCTTCTTAACCATTTCAATCAAGCATTCATCGCTGATAAACGGCAACCCATCGGAGGCACCGCGGCGGTGGCTCCGATTCCGATGAGTTCTAATATAATAAGGCGCCATCAGAAACCCCTTTTCTCTGTTTTGGACTGCGAAAAACAGAGGGCAGAAGGCAGGAGCGGGCGATTATGGATTGCGGTTGGATTTTGAAGGGAATAAGAACAAAAAGGGTATTGGGTAGCAGAGGGGCTTGTTCTTGTGGAGTGTAATGTGTATGGTCGTTTAGCGTGGAGCTGAGCTGTGGAAGATGGGGCCTGAAAAGACTGGCGGAATAGAGAAGGAGGCTATGAAGGGGATGAAAAGGGCGTTCCTTTTTAGGTTAAAGAAGGAAGATGGGGAATGGACATATAAGGAATCACAACCACAAAACCTCTCTCTCTCGGATGCACAGAAGAAGACAGGTTAGAGAAGCCATCGGTTCCTTCCCTCCGGGCCCGACCCGACCCGACCCGACCCAACACACTTTTTCTTTTTCTTTTTTTTTCTTTCCCCTTTCTAATTTCTTTAAATCGTATTAAGAAAAAAAAAATTCTTCCAAGTATATATTTATATGTGAATGTTGTTTGGTGAAACTATTACTCGAGAGTCGATAAATATCAGGGTTTGCTTTACTTATGATATGGAACTTGGAGTTCAATTACAAGGCGTTTAGAAGGATGAGAGCGTGATTTTTAGAGCGAGAGGGGAAAACAAGGAATCTCAGAGAAGGAACTGAAATATTGAGATACATGTAATAATAAAGGTTTTGATTATTGAGTCAGTTGTGGAAGCTACTCTTTCGAGACTTTGATTTACATTCCACATTGTTAGCATCTCCAATCCGAGATAAGGGTTTATTTTGTTAGGTCTTTTCAATTCAAATCCCGTTTTTTACCCATATCCCACTAAAAACCGTACTTATGAGTCTCCCCATACGACTCGCGTCATAAAGTGGCGAGAGAAGGAGGAAGATGTTGGAATCAAATAAAATGTCTGTACATTCGAGGATGAATAATTTCACGTCGGTTCCATGTGTTAGACTTAATATTGTAAAATGAAAATGATAGTAACTTAAATGGTAAATTAACTATTTAGTGTATTTCCTTTATTTTCCTTTTCAAATTTAGGAATTGCATTAAATTAAAATAATAACACGTGGCGATAAATTTTGAAATGCCAGTCTCAACTCAAGCGTCACGTGAGAAACAGGGGGCACGATGGGGTAATTTAATTAGTAGAAGAGGGTTAGAATTGTCATTTAGAACACGAAGAGGAGCCAAACGTACCGGGTTGCTGTTTTTTTTCGTCCCATGCTGACACGTGTACTCTGTCAGAATCAGGAGGAGCTGCTGTCTGGGGAGGTGGGCCCATCTTTTTCGCGCCTAAATTTACGAAACCGATACTGACTTTTTGTCCAAATATTTGGTATTTTCTCGTATATAAATATATATATTATAATTAACATAAACACATTCCCTAATATACGGATTACCACCTAATTAATCCATTTATATAACTTTAATTAAACAATTGATTATCTCGTTAATCACTAATTAGTATATATATATAATATATATTTTTAAAAGGTTATCCATATAATTTTTTTTATTTTTTTTTAATTACGATATTTTACATAATTTATCTGCATCTATACAGAAACCGTTTAAAATAATACAACTCGCATTAGGTTAAAATTGATTGAATATAATATAACAAAAACTTCAATTATTTTAATTTTCCCGCATTTTTTTTAATTATTTGCAGTGGCTTTTGCTTTTTTTCACATTGGGTGCACTTAAATCATTTGAATTTAAAAGTAAATACAAATTTTAGTAACATTCATTAATTTTTAGACTATAGTTTGATTTCCAAAGTTAGGTAACAATGTCACACTTTAACCTTTATCTTTATTTTATTACCATTAAATTACACTCCCTATCTTTATCATACATGTTTATATATATATATAAAAGCACGAAAAATTAAGGTATCTTTTGACCAAACAACTCTGACTAGATTGGTTTATCCTTGCACGTTTTAAAATTTTGATTTTGCCCCTTTTAACTTACCACGGTTGATATTACAAATTTTAAATGGTTGTTTATGTCAATTTAAACCTAATCAAACTAATTAAATATTATAATCTTGAACGAAACGGTACAAAATTTAAATTTTTATCACCGCATCAATTAGATAAATAAGAGTGATTAAAATTTATAATTATTCAGATAGTTAATTCATAATTACCTCGATTTAAGGGACAAGATGTTTGAGTATAAAAGAAAGATGAGGACAAAATTGACACTGAGCTTTTCAATGTCTCTCTCGAGCAAGACTCGATCACTCTTTTTTATTGGAAGATCATTCGTTCTTTACTCTCTTGTTGGTATGGCTCGAGCGTTAATTAGACATTTTTATTTTATTTTATTTTTATAAAGTAACAAACAAATCCAAACCTTAAAATTGGATCCCAAAACATTGGTAACAACGTTTGTGTGTTAGGATGCTCTGTTCTTGGGTTCACCCAACACTAAATCCCCAATTAAGGGTAACCCTAAACACACTTTACTTTACAGCGACTCTCTCCCTTTTGAAATGCTCTTTTTTACCTTTGGAATTTTGCCTTTTCCCCTCTCACACTCGCATGCCCCATGTTCTCTTGCTTTTGGAATATAACACTTTTTCGCCTAATCTATGCAACGTGTTTGTTTAAGAGCTTAATTATTTCCTTCGAGATTAAAAGAGAAACTCCTCTCTATCGTGACGGTTCTCGAGTTCTCACACGACAAAGAACTCATTCCTGTTTCGAAGACTATGGAAAAGTCAAAATAAGAGAGCATTTATCTTGAGGTGGACTTACTACTTATGTGTTTTTAGCGTACTTGATGATGTCCAGTGATTAGTGTACTAGAAACTACGACCCTACACAATTGTACGACCTTCCATAGAGCCTCCCTTGAGGCCTCCTTTGGAACTTTAGAACAACCTCCTCTTAATCGATACTCGACTCCTTCTCTAGAGCCCTCGAATAAAGTACACTCTTTGTTTGACATTTAAGTCACATCTGACTACACTTTCGAGACTCACGACTTCTTTGTTCGACATCTGAGGATTCTATTGGCAAGACTCTAATACCATGTGAAAGACCATAACTCTCCACAATAGTATGATATTGTCAACTTTGAGCATAAACTCTCGTAATTTTATTTTTAGTCTTTCGAAAAAGCCTTATACCAATCGAAATTGTTTAATAAACTCTCGGCATTTAATAAACGCGTCAGGTTCTCCTAATTTTAATTGTCTTCTCCAAATTTTTAGACGACTAAAACATAGTCATTTGATAACCCATTTGAGATCCGAGCTTGCTCATTTATATTTACTTTAGCTAAAAAAAAAAACATTATTCAAATCTCAAGACCTCCATATTTCAAACCAATTTCTCCACTAGATTCTTCCAAACGTGCCCATTTAAATTATAAATACGAGATGACAAGTCTACCTTACTAGATTCCTTCATTTTCAATATTATTTTAAATACACGACTTAAACTATGATTGTTTACATCTTAAACTATAATTTTTATTTATAAAAATTTAAAAACATCTCATAAATTCTCAATTTTTCTATTCCGCTTTAAATCTAGGTCTCAAAATTTATCTAATGTCTCACAATTTTCTCAATTTTCTCGTAATTTTTTTTTCCAAAAACCAACCTATATTGGTTTAAATTGGGATAAAATGATTCACGGTGTCACATTCATATTAATCCATGAAATATATTATATTATATCATACTCCATCTCTTATTTTTAAAATAATAATAATAATAATAAGGATTGTGAGAATTTATTTATATACTAAGGGATCTAAATTCCACCATTTGGCCTTGAGATTCACCCCTTGAATAAACTAAATCCCATGTGGCATTATTTTATACGCGTAGCCAAACAGAGGCTTTACCAAATAATATTAAAAAGGGTTTTTCAGTGTATTAAATAATTAAGCAGCGAAAATAAAAAATGGATAATTAAGTTAATTAATTCAAAGGGCCTTTATAGACACGTGCACTACAAAGCTGGGCTTCCATAATTCAATTGATCCTGAACGTCCGCTTCATCTTTTCTCCTTTCGACAAATCTCAGCCATTTGATTAAAACATTTTCCCACTCCTCCCTCAAGATCTGTATATTCAAAATTTAAATGTATATCTATAAATAAATAAATTTTAAAATTAATTTAAACATAAATTCGTACCTAAAGTATAATAACCTGGTCCACCGCTACCAGATATTGTCTTATTTTGGTTATCTTTCAGGCTTCCCCTCAAATCACTATCCACCCCCTTCGGAGCCCAGCGTCCTTACTGGTACACCGCCTCGTGTCTACTCCTTTGGGAAACAACGAGAAGGCTGACACATCGTCCGGTGTCTGGCTCTGATACCATTTGTAACGACCCAGATACACCGCTAGCAGATATTGTCCTCTTTGCACTCTCTTTCAGGCTTCTCCTCAAAGCTTTAAAACGAGTCTGCTAGGGGAAGGTTTTCACACCGTTATAAATGGTGGTTTGTTCTCCTCTCCAACTAATGTGAGACATCACATAAAGTAATAATAATTATTTATAAAAAGAATTAATTATTCAATTTGGATCGTATTGTTAAAATAAAAAAATATTACATTAAATGAATAAAAGTTGGTTGATTACTTTTATTGTGAATATTATTAAGTGGATGAGACAGTGGACAGATTATTTCTGTTAAAATATTGGATTGTCCAACTCACAATATATAATATATTTTGCAATAACTTTACCGAATATTAAATTAATAAAAACTTTATTTTAAAATTTTTAAGTATTATAATGTATTTCTTAAAATAATATAGTTTCAGACATGAAATACTGAATACGAATATATAAATTACCTTAATTGATGGGATAATTGTGAGTTATGTAATTTCTTTATTTTAATTTTTTTTTATTTTTGTAATTGTTTTTTCAAATTATAAATAAATATATTTGTCTAAAACGACCTCAAATGTCTTTGCCATATTTTCGTCTTTTTAACCCTAATCTTTGAAAGTATTGATGCCATATTTCCGTCTTTTTAACCCTAAACCTTGTTCAACTCTCTGTAATCTATGGACAGTCGTAAATATATATATCATTTATCATCAAGATAGATGCGTATTTTTAATGTGCAACTTTTAATTACTTACAAGCATTAGGGTTTCAATAAGCTGAACGGTTCTTAACAACAATTAATTTATAAGGATATTGTATATGTTTTCATATTTGATATACGAGTACGTGTCAGGTCGTATGATGTGTTGTTTGAAACTAAGGGGAGGCATGATACACGTCTCAGATTGACTTACATGTAGTTTATAAGTCGTATTCACTTTCAATATCAATTATTTCTCTCGAGCTAATCTCTGTGACCAAACATGGAAAGCCTTTTGAACGTTCCTAGTAGGCATTTGATCTCATAAAAAAAATATTGATTGATTTTTTTTATAATTAATAAAAGTATTATAACATGTTGATATAAAGCTATTAAATGATTTTCAATAGTTGTTGTATATTAAATAGCATGTTCCCAATAATCTTTCAATAAATATTACCACACATTATTAATAATTATGTGAAATTATTGATGAAGCAAATTAATTCGCTCTTATATTATTTTAATTATTTATGTAATTTCATTATAAAAATTAAACTTGCCATATTTTGCATTATGGGCCGAAAGCCCACTTGAAAATAAGAAAAGGGCTTTATGCATACTATATGGGCTTTTGGATTGGGCCCATAAAGTGGTAGGCCCAATGGCGGAAGAATCAGGGGTAAGAAGTAAAGTAGCTTCCAGAACCGAAGGCTTTGGTTTGTTCGAATTCCCAAGTGAAGGCATCAAGTAAGCTCAAGCCGGAGCGTTGAAAAGGCGCGACAGGATTAGCGCTATAAAAGCGAAATGGCCTTTACTCTCTGCAGCAGAGTCGCGACTCCATTGCTATCATCCTCAGTCCTACGACGTCGTTTACCTCTGGTTGGTGCGTTTTGCGTACTGAGCTTAGGATTCTCCAATCTCTTCGTCTCCAGAACGGGTTCCGCTCTGTCGCTGCCTTTCGCACCTCTCTTGAGGTACTTCTTTTCGCCGATTCATTTCTTCCACGATTGTTTCTTGCTGTGAATTTGCTTTTGTTGCTGGTTATTTTGTTTAGATTCTTTATTTGATTTGTATTCTTGTTGATTTGCTAACGGAAAACGTATATCAGATCGACGTTTGGTAGTCAAGGACCTGCTAGGAACGTGCATTTGATAAAAATGGAAGGGAATAGTGCCGCGGTGCCTAGCATTGTTGTTTATGTCACTGTTCCTAACAGGGAAGCAGGTTCTATATTTTCTCTCTGCTCTAGAAGTCTAGCGTTATTTTGCGGTTTGGAATTCATTGATCGTTCACTGGTATCTTGAAAAATTGGAACAATATATATAATCGGATTAGCATAGATATTTTTCGTTGCTATGCCTTTTGTCTTGAGGTTTCCAATATCTCGTGTTCGGCATTTGACTTGGTTGCTTGTCAGTCAATCTAGTGTCAGGCTCTTCTAGCAGCGGTATATACACTTTGGTTGATGGTAACATAGTTGTATGTTGATCGAGTAGTATGGGAATTGACGATATGGTTTCAGTATTGAACTTCTTATGCTAGTAATGTCTTCACTGTACTTGGCTACGATGGAGTCGAGTGTTGATACTTGATAGGATCTTGTTGATTATGATTTAGACATATATATACTTGGCGCATTGTACTAATAATGACCAGACTCGGTAGGCCGATGATGAAGTATATTGTAGCTTAGGAAATGCTGTAATGTATATATATTATTGTTGAATATATAGCATGTGTTCTTATCCAAGAACAAAAAAGAATATGTAGCATGGTTTGTTTTCTTCTGGTATTAAAGAAGGTTTAGCAGTAACCGACTCACTTGGATGATTAATGTTCTAAGATAATAAGGGCCTTTTTGGAATTTAATATGGAGTATGTTTTATGCTTTCGAATTCTCTTGGTTAAATGGGTTCAGTAAATATCTGTTTGGCATATATTTCTCTAAACGGTTTGTGAATTTAGTGATCCAAATTGTAGAAATTCTAAAATCAAATATTTATGCCGGTGTATCCAATTTTGAGTTTGAAATTTCAAAATCCAGAATTATATTAACTACTCCATTGTTGTTAAAATTAAATTAATATAATAAATTAATCCAATGTTTCATATTCCAATCCAATAAGTTCCTCTATTTTTTCCGTTGTGACCACTTTCTTCTATTTATTTTTCAATAAGAAAATGATATGCCTACCCCTGTAATTTAAGTGTCTAGAAAGCGTTGGATTGGTGTTTAATGCCCAAGCTAAGGTGTAATGTGTTTCATAAGACTGATTGGTTGGGCAATGGGTAGAGCAAGGGAGGTTATAGAATTAATTGACTTTTCAGTACTATAGGATTTACATTTTAGTAGATGTTATGTTTCTTATCTCACTCGTTCACATTCTTTCTGCAGGTAAGAAGCTAGCCGAAAGCATTGTCAAAGAGAAACTTGCTGCTTGTGTTAACATAGTTTCCGGTATGTGCATCTTCTCCTGCTGCTTGTCAGCTTAAAGTGAAAGAATGCATTCTTCATAGTTTGGAAAAGATATTAGTTCAACAATATTTATAATCCATGCTAGCAGAACATTTGTTATCCTCCTCTAAGTTCTCTATTCATATAAATAAAGTTGCTTCTGACCATTTAAAATTGAAGCTTACTGGATCTTCTCTGGAATATTTTAATGCTGTTTTTGAGTTAAGGAAACTTTATAAATACTCTACTTGATCATGTTGGGAACAGAATTGCTTTCCTTTTCATCCTTTGACACTTCAGACCGTGTGATTTCACAAACAGAAGTGATGCATCAAGACGTTTTCACAGCCCCGTTTTATTTTTTTTTTTCCCCCAATTTTCACAATGCATTTCTTTTCTTGTAGAGGTTTATTTTTATTTATTGCAACTGCCTAGTAATATGACTTTTCAGATTTCTAATGAATACTTTATATATGCAGGTATAGAATCCGTCTACCAGTGGAAGGGAGAGGTATGGTTCTCATTTTCATAAATTGCTATATAGTTATCAAGTATGTGATCGCCTGTTTGTCTTTTCCAGAAAATGAATTTAACTGTAGGCTTTTTGTTTATGGTCGACGCAGATCCAGACAGACGCTGAGGAACTTCTGATTATTAAGACCAGGCAATCACTTCTGGGAGCACTGACAGATCATGTTAAGGCAAATCACCCATACGAGTAAGCCTAACATTCTTCCTTTGTTTTTGTCTTGTGTTTTGTTTGTTGCTGTCTGTGAGTGTGTTTCTCATTTTCAATGTCGGGTACAATGTGAACTGTTCAGCTTATCGGCTAGACATTTAGGGTTTTTAAGGATAATTTTTTTTTATTTCGTTAACCATATTCATTTGCTGATATCTTTTTTTTGTTAGTCATTATTTTCATGAATGACTGTAAAATCTTAGCTAAAATTTGAAAACTAAGTAGCAGAATACCAAAAGAAAATATAATAATAATAAACCCATTATAAAAAATGAGTTGTATTTTGACCTCTGGGTTCTTGTTTTTCGAATTTATCTAAGAATTAAAAGTTTTTGCTTGGGAGAGATGAAAGCTGTGGTAAAGATAAGAATTGAAATCTTTACTTGGGAAATATGAAAACTGTGGTAAAAATGATGAGAAAACAAGCTAGTTATATGTATAAAAGCCCTATTTTGTTGCCTCCATCTTTTTTACACAGGGTGCCTGAAGTTATTGCTTTGCCTATCAATGGTGGCAGCGGGGAGTACCTAGAGTGGATCAAGAGCAGCACGAAGGACTGAGTTTCTCTGCTTTAACAAGTTTATTCGACTATATCAAGTATTCTGTTTAATTTGGTATTATTCGACTATATCAATAAACTCGATGCTGTCTTGTAAATAACAGTCCTTATTTGGTTTCAAAGATTTATATCTTCTGTTCATCTCATGCATTGTGTTATGTCAATGACTCGTTCCCTGAACTTACAGCAAATATGCATTTGCAAAATACGAGGGGAAAGAACTGCGGGAGTTTTCGACTTCGTTCGAGGTCAGAAATCTCAACCTCAAAACTTCATTACCATTTAGAGGGGTCTCTGGGAAATACTCTTTAAATTTGCAGCTAGGTACTGGGATGGTTGACATTCAGTTTCCAAAATCTAGCTTCTTGAATGATGTTTCTGCATGATTCATCAGTAGATCAGTGTTCTTCAAATTTAAAAGCTTTAGGAGAGAACCTTTTCCTTCCCGGGAAACCAAATGAGTTATATTAGCCTGTGATTCTACATGCACCGATCGAGATGAGTAGTAGCCCATATGGATCTCTAAATGCAATTCGCTAATTTAGGAAATGAGCCAAAAAGATGTTCGAGGCCTTTTGGGGAAGCTCAAAGCAAAGCCATAAGAGTTTATGCTCAAAATGAACAATATCATACCATTATGGAGAGTCGTGTTCATCTAACACTGGGAACATCAAAGTAGCCATGAGAGTTTTAAGTACATCCATCCTAGTAGAATTACTTCTAGTTTATGATAAGAAGAGAATGTCGGGGTCCCTAAGACCAAGACTAAGAACGTCTTCGAGTGTTTCGAATGCTTGTTGGCTTCCTGAGCCACGAACATTCCAACAACGATCTTCGAGTTCAGGAACGAAGGAGCCATGAAATTTTAGTTTCCTGCAGGGATCACTAGGAGCTTCAAGAGCATCCTTTCTCATGAAGCCAAAAAAAAGGAACACTATAGACAATGATCAAGGATTATTCTTCATGATCCTCGGTGTTTCTTTTCCAATGCTTTAAAATCGACTTAAATAAATAAAAAAATTATTGTTCCAAATTCATATTAAAGTACAAGAAAAAATATTATGTAATTATTCTTAATTAAGTAAAAAAAAAAAAAATAGAGACAAGGCTTTGTCTTAGTTCAGGTGACATAAGTTAAAATAACATTAATTATATAATTAGGATACTAAAGTATGCCCTTTTATACAATTAGTATATATTTTTATAATTTTAAATATTATTCTACATATTATTATCTTTGATTCAATTTAGTTCAATTAGTTCAATTTTGATGAGGGAATTTTCCAATATTCATTTGGGTCTCTATTGCAAAAATTTATTATAAAAAATCAAAATTAAAGGACCAAAATAGTCAAAATTTTAAACTATAATAACTAAAATAAAAATTAAGATTTAGAAACGAGTTTAGACAACATTTGATACATGTGTGACTAGGTGAGCAAAAAGTAAAAATATTAAAAATAGGATTTTAAATATATTTTCATTACATAAAATAACCAGGTTAGAAAGAATGCACGTTACTATAATTAAAAAAAAAATATTACCTTCTATATATTATTCGTAACTAATATAGTAATAAAATTATTTACTGTAATATAATAGGTCACTAGTTTATTAGACATTATTTAAAATTAAAATTTTAGAGATAAATGTAAAAGTAATATCATATTAGAGATAATGTTAAATTTTATAGACGTAGACATGTATTATAAAGTATAAGTTAAAGATTTATTAAAGTTCAAATAAGACACAAATTAAATACATACTTATCAAATACATCTCTAAATTCTTAATCTAAAACAAAGACAATTATCAAAGCATAAAAGGCTAAATTAAAAAAAAAATCACTCAAATTGCTCTCTTTATAAAAACGATATATTATTTCTATAGTTTCTGTATTACATTTAACTATTCACAATAATTTCAAAATCAGTAGACATGTTTTAGAACGACAAATAAATATTGTGATTTGAAATGATGTAATTTTTTATACTAGTTCATCATCATATCGTGCTACTTTTTAAAATTAATTGAGAAAATTAAATAAAGAAATAAATATATTTTTTAAACTAGGCAAACATTATAAAATTAAAAAAGAAAAAAAAAGAAAAAAAAAAGAAAAAGTAAAATAAGAAATCCAAAGAGGGGATCAGTGAAAGAAAGGACTTGGTGTCAGCTACTACTATATATACCAACTTCTTTTCAATTACAAGGGTTCGCTATTTAGAATTATAGAAATTTATACGTAACACACAGCGACTCGCGAACCCCACCCCCCACCCCTCTCTCTCTCTCTCTCTCTCTCTTTTCTTCCCTTTCTCCCATCGTTTCGTGGTTTCCACCTCTCTTTCTATCTCTCTCGCTCTCAGACCCATCGATTTGCCTGTTGCTGTTCAACTCTCACCAATTATCGGATGTGCGTGTTTCCGGTATCATTCTATATCTTCTCCCTCAGGTATCCCCTTATTCTATCTGTTTAACTCACTCACTTCATCTTCTTTTTTTTGTTTTCTACCCATTGCAATTATTTTGATTTTAGTGTTTAGGGTTTTTGATGCACCTGTTGCTATGTTTGATTGTATCGTTTCTTGTTATTTCGTTATTCGTAATTTTTGTTGCATCTTTTTCCTTTTCTGTTTTTTGTTTCTTTTTTACAGTAGTTGAAAGTCGAGAAGTCGAGGTGAGATGACTACGCAAAGATCAAGCTTGCCGTCGAGGCTGCGGCAGCTTCTATCTGGCGAGGGCTCCTTTGGTCCTTCTATCAAACTCGACTCCGAGCCTGTTAGTTCCTGATTTCTTGTTTTTTTATTTTTGATTTATTCTTAGCGGATATTTTTCATGCATTATGACTTCCATGTCGCTTTCCGATGGATATCATCAGACCATTGCACCTATTGTTATGCCCAACTAGCGATTACATAGTTTGATTGTCGTATTTTTGTTTGGATGACTAGATTTTTTGTGGGGAAGGGCGTCAATGGGAATTTTAGGTGACTATAACGTTCTGGAGATGATTCTGTCAACTTCCTTAATATTTGGTAGCTTTGCCCTGTTTAGTTGATTTTGACTGGATTTCGATTGAGTAACCATTTTCGTTCTGATGTCTTAATGGGGATATTCGTGTTATACTGCTGTATTTCACACTTTTCAGCACCATGTAGTGCAGTTTAAGTTAGTCGAAAACTCTTTAATCACTTCACATTTTTGGTAATTGTTTTTCTCTTAACAAGTTTTATCACACATTGCGTTCACATGTCTTTGTGCATATTTTATGATTTTAAGCAGCTATTCTTGTTCTTTTATGTGCTTTTGTTTCTCAATTGATAAAGTGATACTTGGAATTATCGTCGAGGCCAATGGCCTGTTTCCTACAGTAACCAATGGTTAAGCATTTTTTTTAAGCTTGAAGCATTGAAAATTTATCAGTAGGGGCCACTTTCTAAGTATGTTTTCTGTGCTATTGATATTGATAGGCGTCACACGCCATATTCAGTCATATTTTGAATGCCCCAAAAATTAGATTAATATACTTATGCATGGTTGGAACGAAAAAGCTAAGACCCCGTTTGATAACCTTTTGGTTTTTAAGTTATTGATATTTGAAAATTGTGCTTGTTTTCTTACCCTTTCTTTACTGTGGTTTTAAGGAAACATTTAGATTCACAACCAAATTCCAAAAACAGGAACAAGTTTGTAAAAGCTACATTTTTTTTTTTAGTTTTCAAAACCTGGCTTGGACATTGAAAACATTTCTAAAAGTGGATGATGAAACAAAGAAATCATAGGTGGAAGTAGAGTTTATAAGCATAATTTTCAAAACAAAAAAACAAATGGTTAAAAAATGGGGATCTAAATTGTGTGCGAGTTACAATACGCGAAGTACATCATGAGCCCCACTTGGAACATACAGAGATGTGGTCTGGCTGAAAATTAGTAGATATGGAAGTGCCAGATATTCCTGCAAGATTCAATAAACATTGATGCATGGATATGTGAAATTCCGTCAAGTCAGTATTTGTTGGGAATGAGTTTTCAGCATATCTTTTTTTTTTTCTTTCTGAAAATCTAATCTTCATGTAACTTATTATTATCACTTATGGTTTTTTCATTTACTGTAAAACATATTAAATTCAATTATACAATTACAACAAAGGTTCATGGAAGAAAAAGTTCATTCTATCAAGATACTAACTCCCCCCCCCCACCAAACCCCCGCAAGGAATAGAAGCCGTAAAAGATGGCTCTAAGAAGTCAGAATTTGTGCAAAATTTGAGTTCTCTTCACTCGAGAACTTAACCTCCTAATCTACAGGAAGATATATGTGAAGCATAGGAATCTTGGATGCTTCTTCTTTGAAGAAGTTATGTTCCTCCCGTACAACCAAACATAAGATTTTGATTTATCAGTTGATATCACTTCTGTGGTAGTAAAGGTGCCTTAAAATGGTTGAGGCCTTTTCATTTGGTTCATCCTCCTTGGAGATGTCAAGAATGTGGCAGATATTATCCATAAGAGGCATCAGATATCTTTTTTCAAGTAAATGGTGTGTGCTGTGTGTGTGAGTTAGTGCGTTTATTTGTGTTAGTGATGTTGAATACAAAAACACCTTTTTCCTGGAGGCGTGTAATTGCTATATGAGGCTGTTGATTTTTCAGGATTGAACTAGCGCGTTTCTCAATAGTTAAGGACTATCATATCTAACTTTCACCTAGCATCCCCTTTGAAAGTAAAGCTGAAGTTGTTTGGTTGAATGCATAAGAAATGTCTTATGGGTTTTTTGGAGTGAAGCTGTAAATGTGTTTCGGTTAAGTGTTGCAGGTTTTTGGAGATATGGATCTTACCACTTTCTGGGCTCCTCATGATATGCTATATCTAACTTATTTTCTAATTTCTTTGGTTCATGCCAAAGCGAGAAGGTTAGCTGATTATTGATGTTTTTAAAGGCTTAAAAACATCACGTATGCCCGAAGCCAAATCTGAAATTTTTAGTCTTGAGTTTTGTGCCTTCTTTAGATTATAAGAGACTTGCACCTCTTGTAGAAAAGTTTTATGCTTCATGAAACACAGGCTTCAAGTTATATGCCTCATGAAATAACTTGATGAATAATTTGAATTTTTCATACTATTCAAAAGTACAAAAGCTCACTTATGCTTTTTATGTAAATATAGCACATATTTAATTTAATAGTATACGGTTTTGTAATTTTCATGCCATCCATTCTGTTTGCTTTTTATCTACAATGCCAGATTGTGGAATTCCTCGATGTTAGCCAGACATAATGTTGTTGTTTATGTGTTTGCATTTTGGAAGGAAGAATTTGGAAATTCTTCTGCTCTCTCTCTGGCGGGCATCTAACTGGCCTTAGTTGCTTGGCTTGGGGTTTTTTTCAAAGTTCTTGCATGAGAGAAATGTTACACGCACATTTAAAAACCGTTAGTTTATTATCAATATGCCTTTTATTTTTAAATCTCGTTATTCGCTACATAGATGATATTTCCTCTTGCTTTTTAGCATATAATGTTTTGTTTTATTTATAAATTTTTGCTAGGCTTTATTATTTTGGTCTGGAGGCATGTTTTGTATGGTTAGTTATTTGGCCTCTTTTGGTAGACCGTAATTTTATGTGTCATTTTGTATTCTTTCATTTTTTTTTTAGAAAAAAGTTTGGTTTCTCACCAAAAAAAGAAAAAAGAAAAAACAATAATTTTACTGATTATTGTTATTATTATTATTTATGTATGTATATCTATTGACATAAGAAGTATATTTGTTGTATGCAGCCTCCCAAAATCAAAGCTTTTATTGACCAGGTGATCCAGTGTCCATTGCATGATATAGCAATACCTCTTTCTGGTTTTCGATGGAAATATAATAAGGTGGTAAAATGTTTGTTTTTTGTAGCATGAAGTTTTTATTCCTTGAATGATTTTCAAATATCCAATATAAGACTTTTTTCCTCGGATTTCAGGGGAATTATCATCATTGGAGGCCTCTATTTCTGCATTTTGATACATATTTCAAGACATATTTATCTTGTAGGAATGACCTTCTTTTGTCTGATAAAATTTTAGAAGATGATAGTCCATTTCCCAAACATGCAATTCTACAGATTCTGCGTGTCATGCAGATAGTATTAGAGAATTGCCATAATAAGGGCTCTCTCGATGGATTAGAGGTATGTCATGCTGATGATATTGGATTCTCAGTGCTTTTTATTTTGGTCGACTGCAAAACTATTTATTTTCTCTCTTTATATTAGGAGTGTATTTTCACCTTAATTTTACTGTAGTTTATGAATGTCCTCATTTTTCTGTTTTTTTTTTCTTCCTCCAACAGCATTTCAAGCTCCTTCTTGCATCAACAGATCCTGAAGTTCTTATAGCTGCATTGGAAACTCTTTCTGCTCTTGTCAAAATAAATCCCTCAAAACTTCATGGAAGGGGGAAGTTGATTGGTTGTGGTTCTGTAAATAGCTATCTCCTGTCTCTTGCACAGGGATGGGGAAGCAAGGAGGAGGGCTTGGGTTTATATTCATGTGTTGTTGCAAATGAGAGAACCCAAGAGAAAGGACTATGCTTATTTCCGCATGAAGTAGAAAATGATATGGATAATGCTCAGTACCGGATAGGTTCTAGCCTATATTTTGAATTGCACGGCTCTGGTGCTAAAGATAGCGATGAAAGCAGTTCAAGTTCAAACTCTTTTAATTCCCGGGTTATACACATACCAGATTTACATTTAAAGAAGGAAGATGATTTGGTTGTGTTGAAACAGTGTATTGAGCTGTATAATGTACCTCCTGAGTTTAGATTCTCGCTCTTGACCAGGATCAGATATGCTCGTGCGTTTCGATCTTCTAAAGTATGCAGGCTATATAGTAGAATATGCCTTCTTGCCTTCATTGTACTTGTTCAGTCTGGTGACTCTCACGATGAACTTGTTGCCTTCTTCGCTAATGAACCAGAATATACTAATGAGTTAATTAGAATTGTGCGGTCAGAGGAAACTGTTTCTGGGTCCATTAGGACACTTGCTATGCTTGCTCTGGGAGCTCAGTTAGCTGCATATTCATCATCTCATGAGCGGAGGATTTTGAGTGGATCTAGCATCAGTTTTGCTGGGGGGAACCGTATGATACTCTTGAATGTGCTGCAGAAGGCAATTTTATCATTGAAAAACTCAAACGATCCATCATCTCTTGCCTTTGTAGAAGCACTCCTTCAGTTCTATTTACTTCATGTGGTTTCCTCATCAGCTTCAGGAAACAACATCCGGGGTTCAGGTATGGTTCCCACTTTCCTACCTCTATTGGAGGATTCAGACCCTTCCCATTTGCATCTTGTTTGTTTTGCCGTGAAAACGTTACAAAAGCTCATGGATTTCAGCAGTTCTGCTGTATCTCTTTTTAAGGAGTTGGGGGGAGTTGAAATTTTGGTTGAAAGGCTGCAGACAGAAGTACATAGAGTAATTGGCTTAAGTGGAACTAATACTGATTCAATGATTATTGGTGAGAGCTCCAGATGTAATGATGACCAATTGTATAACCAAAAACGGCTGATTAAGGTTTCATTGAAGGCACTCGGAGTTGCTACATATGTCCCAACGAACTCTACAAATTCTTTACCTGCCATACTGTCACAGATATTTGGCAATATAGATAAATTTGGTGGTGATATTTATTGTTCAGCTGTGACTCTAATGAGTGAAATCATCCACAAAGATCCCACCTGTTATCCTTCATTGCATGATATGGGTCTTCCGGATGCATTTTTAGCTTCAGTGTCTGCTGGAATACTGCCTTCTCCTAAGGCAGTTACTTGTATTCCTAATGGGATTGGTGCAATTTGTCTAAATGCCAGGGGATTGGAAGCAGTGAAAGAAACTTCTGCACTGAGGTTTCTTATTGACATTTTTACCAAAGAAAAATATGTTTTGGCAATGAATGAAGCAATTGTTCCTCTGGCCAATGCAGTAGAAGAGCTTTTGCGCCACGTTTCATCATTGCGAAGCACTGGAGTTGATATTATCCTTGAAATAATTGAAAAAATTAGTTCCCTTGGGGAAAAAGACCCAATTGGCTCATCAGAAAAGCTTAATGGGAATACTGCAATGGAAACAGATTCTGATGACAAAGAAAATAACAGCAATTGCTCTCTTGTTACAGAAGAAGGGATTAATAACGATCAAGTCATTCAGTTATGCATTTTTCATCTGATGGTATTGGTACACAGGACAATGGAGAATTCTGAAACATGTAGGGTTTTTGTGGAGAATTCTGGAATTGAGGCTTTATTGAAGCTGCTTTTACGACCTAGCATTGCTCAGTCATCCAATGGAACTATTGCTTTACACAGTACAATGGTTTTCAAGGGTTTTACCCAGCATCATTCTGCTCCCTTGGCTCGTGCGTTCTGCTCCTTGCTTAGAGATCATCTAAAGAAAGCCTTGACTGGGTTTGGCTTGATTTCTGGGTCCTTTTTACTCGACCCCAGGACAACTCCAGATGAAAAGATATTTACTTCACTTTTTCTTGTCGAGTTTCTCTTGTTTCTTGCCGACTCTAAAGACAATCGATGGGTGACTGCATTGCTTACTGAATTTGGAAATGAGAGCAAGGATGTACTTGAAGATATTGGACGTGTACATCGTGAAATTTTGTGGCAGATTGCACTCCTCGAAGATGTAAAACCTGATTTAGAAGATGAGAGTACTGGTTCTGTTACTGAGTTGCAAAACTCGGAGGTCCAAACAAATGAAGTTGAAGAGCAAAGGTTTAATTCTTTCAGGCAGTTCCTTGATCCTTTATTGAGGAGGACATCTGGATGGAGCATTGAATCTCAGTTTTTTGACCTTATTAACTTGTATCGGGACCTTGGCCGTGCCCCTAGTTCTCTTCATAGGATGGGTTCTGATAGTTCATCTTTCCTGCAATTTGGAGCTGGTAATCAAGGACTGCGTGCAGGGTCTTCTGACACCACTGGGACCTCTAACGGAAAAGAATATTCCAATCAAAGAAATTGTTATGCTTCTTGTTGCGACCTGGTGAGATCCCTTTCTTTCCATACTACCCATTTGATTCAAGAGTTAGGGAAGGTGATGCTGCTTCCATCTCGTCGACGTGATGATGTGGTAAATGTATCGTCATCCTCAAAAGCTGTGGCTTCCACTTTGTCCTCCCTTGTGTTAGATCACATGAATTTTGGGGGTCATGTGAATGCTTCTGGATCTGAGGGATCAATATCAACCAAGTGCCGTTATTTTGGGAAGGTTATTGATTTTTTGGATGGCATATTACTGGACAGACCAGATTCCTGTAATCCTGTTTTGCTAAATTGCTTGTATGGGCATGGAGTTGTGCACTCAGTTCTGACCACTTTTGAAGCTACAAGCCAGTTGCTTTTCACAATAAATAGGGTACCTGCTTCTCCTATGGAAACCGATGATGCAACTTTAAAGCAGGATGAAAAGGCAGATAATGATCATTCATGGATTCAAGGCCCCTTAGCAAGCTATGGAAGACTCATGGATCACCTGGTTACCTCATCATTTATATTATCTTCATTCACTAAGCATTTGCTTGCACAACCTCTGACTAGTGGAGATGTTGCCTTTCCTCGTGATGCAGAGACTTTTGTGAAGGTCCTTCAGTCCATGGTTCTGAAGGCTGTTCTCCCTGTTTGGACACATCCCCAATTTCTTGACTGTAGTTCTGAATTTATTACTACCGTTATATCTATCATTAGGCATATATATTCTGGGGTTGAAGTTAAAAATGTTAGTAGCAATTCCAGTGCTCGTATTACTGGCCCTCCTCCAAATGAAACAGCAATTTCAACAATTGTTGAGATGGGTTTCTCGAGGAGCAGGGCTGAAGAAGCATTGAGGCAAGTTGGATCTAACAGTGTGGAATTGGCCATGGAGTGGTTGTTCTCACACCCAGAGGAAGTCCAAGAGGATGATGAGCTTGCTCGTGCACTTGCCCTGTCATTAGGAAACTCTGAATTGGAAATGAAGGAACCTGTTTCAAGTGAGGTCTCGAAGCAGATAGAAGAGTCTGTCCATCTACCTTGTACCGAGGAGTTGTTATCTACATGTATAAGGCTTTTGCGAGCCAAAGAAGCACTGGCATTCCCAGTTAGAGACCTGCTTGTGATGATTTGTTCTCAAAATGATGGTCAAAACCGGTCTAAGGTCATCTCTTTTCTAATTGACAGTGTGAAGGGCTGTGATACAGTTGCTGACAGTGGAAATAGTACTACATTATCTGCTCTTTTTCATGTTATTGCCTTAATCCTTAATGATGATACTGTGGCACGAGAGTCTGCCTATAAGAATGGTTTGGTTGCAGTTTCCTCAAATCTACTTTCGCGATGGGACTCTGGATTGTCTGATGGGGTTAAAGTTGAAGTTCCTAAGTGGGTTACAGCTGCATTTCTTGCCATTGATCGGCTTTTGCAGGAGGAGAAGAAATTCAATCCTGAAATCGCAGACCAGCTGAAAAGGGATAATGTTGGTGGTGACACTTTGACTATTGATGAAGACAAACAAAATAAGTTGCAGTCTGCCTTGGGACTTTCCCCAAAGTACATTGATGTTGGCATTCAAAAGAAACTCATTGAAATTGCTTGCAGCTGTATGAAGAAAAGGCTTCCTTGTGAAACAATGCATGCTGTGCTGCAGTTATGCTCCAGTCTCACCAGATCTCATTCTGTTGCTGTTAGTTTCCTTGAAGCAGGGGGCTTAACCTCCCTGCTTTCTTTACCAACAACTAGCCTCTTTCCTGGGTTCGACAGTATTGCATCTACTATTATCCGTCACATCCTTGAAGATCCTCAAACTCTGCAGCAGGCAATGGAATCTGAAATCAAGCACACCCTTATCACTGCTATGAACAGGCATCCAAATGGCAGGGTAACCCCCAGAAACTTTTTGTTAGGTTTAAATTCTGTTATTACACGGGATCCTGTGATATTTATGCGAGCTGCTCAATCTGTCTGCCAAATTGAGATGGTTGGTGAGAGACCTTACATTGTATTGCTGAAAGATCGAGAAAAGGATAAGAGCAAAGAGAAAGACAGAGAGAAGGAAAAATCAATGGAGAAAGAGAAAATACAGAATCATGATGTGAAAGTTGCTTTGGGTAATGCAAATTCTGCTGTTATTGGAAATGTGCACAGCAAGCCTCATGATTCGAACTTAAGAAGTAGTCGTGTTCATAAAAAATCCTCCCAGAATTTCATAAACGTGATTGAGCTTCTTTTGGAGTCTGTTTATACATTTATACCTCCTATGAAAGATGATGTTACCGTGGAGTTGGCCTGCAGTGCCCGAGCATCGTCTGATATGGACATTGACGTTTCTGCTGTGAAGGGAAAAGGGAAAGCCATTGCTTCTTTGTCTGAAGATAATGATGCAAATAGCCAGGAAGCTTCTGCATCATTGGCAAAAGTCGTGTTTATTTTGAAGTTATTGACAGAGATTTTGTTGATGTATGCCTCCTCAGTTCATGTCCTGCTTCGGAAGGATACTGAAGTTTGTTGTTCCAGATCTGTTCATCAAAGGGGCTCAAGTGGCGGATGCACCGGTGGAATATTTCACCACATCCTTCATGAATTTATCCCATTATCTCGAAATTCTAAGAAGGAAAAGAAAGTCGATGGTGACTGGAAGCATAAATTAGCAACCAGGGGGAGTCAGTTTCTGGTTGCATCGTGTGTCCGTTCCAGTGAGGCAAGGAGAAGGATTTTTGTGGAGGTTGGTTCTATTCTGAATCAATTTATTGATCCATGTAACGGTTCTAGGCCACCAAGCAGTGACCTTCAAGCATTTGTTGACCTGTTAAATGATATGTTAGCAGCCCGTACACCCACTGGCTCATACATCACTACAGAAGCTTCTGCTACTTTTATTGATGCTGGTCTCGTTAGTTCCTTCACTCAAATTCTTAAAGTGCTGGATCTGGACCATCCAGACTCGCCTAAAGTTGTTACAGGTCTTATTAAAGCCCTGGAATTGGTAACCAAGGAACATGTTCAATTGGCAGATTCTAATACAGGAAAGGGGGATAATTCATCAAAAACTCCCGATCACAATCAACCTGGAGGTGAGAATATTGGTGAGACACCCAGGTCAATGGAAACAGCATCACAGTCCAATCATGAATCGATCCCAGCTGATCAGATTGAGTCATATAATGCTAACCAGAACTATGTTGGTTCAGAGGCTGTTACAGATGATATGGAGCATGACCAAGATCTTGATGGGGTTTTTGGTCCCAATGGAGAGGATGAGTACATGCATGAAACTTCTGAGGATGCACGGGGTCTTGAAAACGGCATTGATACAGTGGATATTCGAATTGAAATTCAACCTCATGGACCAGAAAATCTTGACGAGGATGACAACGAGGAGATGTCTGGGGATGATGGTGATGAAGTGGATGAAGATGAGGATGAGGATGAGGAGGAGCAGAATGATCCAGAAGAGGATGAAGTCCACCATCTTCCGCATCCTGATACAGACCATGATGATCATGAGATTGATGATGATGAATTTGATGAGGTACTGGAGGAAGATGATGAAGATGATGAGGATGATGAAGATGGTGTTATATTAAGACTGGAAGAGGGTATTAATGGAATAAATGTTTTTGATCATGTTGAGGTTTTTGGAAGAGATACTTCTCAAAATGAAACTCTCCATGTGATGCCAGTTGAAATATTTGGCTCTAGACGTCAAGGGCGCACAACTTCCATTTATAATCTTTTAGGAAGAACAGGAGATAATGTTGCACCCACACGACATCCTCTTTTAGGTGGTCCTGCTTTGCATGCAGCTCCTTTTAGACCTTCGGGTAACTTTTTCCTATGTTTTGCTTCTTTTTATGCTGACTGTATATTTATATATGTATTTATTTCTCATAATGGTCTGCTGAATTTGTTTCAGAGAATAATCGGGATATGGTTCTTTCAGAAAGGACCTTGGAAAACAATTCTTCTGGGCTGGATACTGTTTTCAGGTCTTTGAGAAGTGGTCGCCATGGGCACCGGCTAAACTTGTGGGCCAATGATAACCAGCATAGTGGTGGCTCTAGCAATGGTGCAATACCCCAAGGCCTTGAGGAGTTTCTTGTTTCCCAGTTGAGGAGACCAACTCCTGAGAAGTCGTCTGAACTCAATGCTACAGTAGAGCCTGATAATAAAGATAGCAGTGGACAAATACAGACATCAGAACCCAGTGGAAGGTCTGAGACTATTGTTGAGGACAGTGGGCAGCATGATAGAGATAGTTTACCACCGCCTGGGCCAATCAATATTTTTGATGGCTCCAACAGTGGACCTGCCGTAATTGAATCACTGCAAGGAACACAGGTGACTCAACAAACGCAACCTGTTGAGATGCAATTTGAACCTGGTGATGCAGCCGTGCGGGATGTTGAAGCTGTAAGTCAAGAAAGTGGTGGAAGTGGTGCAACTTTAGGGGAGAGTCTTCGGAGTCTGGATGTAGAAATTGGAAGTGCAGACGGTCATGATGATGGTGGAGATAGACAAGGTTCTGCTGCGGATAGAATGTCATTGGGTGATTCACAAGCTGCTCGCATGAGGAGGACCAATGTTTCTTACAGTAATTCTGCCCCTCTAAGTGGGAGAGATGCATCTCTACATATTGTGACTGAAGTTTCAGAAAATTCAAGTCGGGAGGCAGATGAGGAGGGTCCGGTTGGGGAACAGCAAACTAACAGTGATACCGGTTCAGGGGCAATAGATCCTGCATTCTTGGATGCTCTTCCTGAGGAATTACGTGCTGAAGTTCTTTCAACCCAACAGGGTCAAGTGGTGCAGCCACCAAACAATGAGCCACAGAATGCTGGAGACATCGATCCAGAATTCTTGGCAGCACTTCCTCCAGATATTCGAGCTGAAGTTCTAGCACAGCAGCAAGCACAAAGGCTGCATCAATCTCAGGAGCTGGAGGGTCAGCCTGTTGAGATGGATACTGTGTCGATAATCGCTACATTCCCTTCTGATCTTCGAGAAGAGGTAATGTGTTTATTTATTGTAAGGTGGTATTTCTTTGTCAGCTGACATTAGATATTAACTGCAGGTTTTGCTAACTTCCTCTGAAGCTATTCTTGCTAATCTCACGCCTGCTCTTGTTGCTGAGGCAAATATGTTGCGTGAAAGATTTGCACATCGTTATCACAACCGTGCTCTCTTTGGCATGTATCCTAGAAACCGCAGAGGTGAAAGTTCCAGAAGAGTTGAAGGTATTTCTGGCTTGGACAGAACTGGTGGAAGCATTTCCTCTCGCAGATCTCTTGGAGCTAGGCTCATTGAAGCTGATGGAGCTCCCTTAGTTGATACAGATGCTTTGTATGCTATGATACGGTTGCTTCGTGTAGTGCAGGTATCTCCTCTTCTTGAAATGTTCTTCTTTTGCTTTTTATATTTTGCCCTCTTTTCTAATGGATTCCCTTTTTCAGCCTTTGTATAAAGGTCAACTGCAGAGGCTACTTTTAAATTTGTGCGCTCATAATGAAACCAGGACGTCATTGGTGAAAATTCTTATGGACATGTTGCTATTTGATAGAAGAAAGCTTGCTAGCCAGTCAAATTCTACTGAGCTTTCATATCGCCTTTATGCTTGTCAACGTAATGTCATATATTCACGTCCTCAATTTTTTGAAGGTAAGAACTTTGGATTCTGTAGCCATTGTTCTTATTTATTTATTTCCTATTTAGCTATCAAAATTTATGATTTTTTCTTGATGGGCTATGGCCATTTGAGTGAGATCAGTAAATTATTTGCATGTTGGAATTTGTTTATCTTAACCAGGACATGTCGGCATGCATTTTGATTCAATTCATCCTGTCACATAAAAACTGTGAAAAAAAAAGTTACAAATGAAATTTTAATTTTAGTTTTTCCTCCATTATCTATTTTTGCTTGGGTGTTATCACCTCATTGGTAATAGCTATGCATTTTCTCTTTACTTTATAGGTGCTCCTCCTTTGGTGTCAAGACGAGTTCTAGAAACTCTAACCTATTTGGCCAGGAATCATCCATATGTAGCTAAGATATTACTTCAGTTCAAGTTTTTCAGACCCACATTACGGGAATCAGAGAGTGCATATCAGGATTGTGGTAAAGCAGTGATGGCGGTTGAACATAATCTACAGTCCGAAGGTTACTTATCAATTGCGTTACTTCTAGGCCTTCTAAACCAACCCCTGTATTTGAGAAGTATTGCTCACCTTGAGCAGGTAAATCATTTTTTTGAACTGTATGTTTTCTTTATTTTATTGGTAATATTTGGCACATTCAGAAGTTAAAACTATTTAGATGACCTCTTTGTATTCTTTCCTCAGCTGCTCAATTTATTGGAAGTGATCATTGATAACGCTGAAAGCAAATCACACTCACCCGAGCAATCTGCACCTTCTACTGCTGAGCAACCAGCTGTTCCTGAAGTTTCCTCATCTGATGCTGAATTGAATGCAGATTCTGGTGGCGTATCCTCTGGGGTTGGAACATCATCTAAGATTGGTGCATACTCTAAAACAACAGCTTCAACTTCTGATGGTGAATTTGATAGCCGTAGTATTCTAGCAAAGCTCCCAGAAGCAGAATTACGGCTTCTGTGCTCACTCTTAGCACGAGAAGGGTATGAATTTGCTTTAATTGACAGATGCAGCTTTCCGTAGAATTTTTTCTTTAAAAATGATTACTATCTAATTAGAAGAGTATGGCAGTTATGGAGTCTTTTCCTTCATTATGACTTTTGTTTCCTTCCTTCCCTGTTTGTTCTTAATATATTTTCATAGCTTAATGTGTGATAAATCTTGATTCATTCTTTCCTCCTTCCTAAGTTTTTCATTTTGTTCATTTCTTTAACATTCGAGATGCATAAATATTGCTTTGTGCTTCCCTGGGCAAAAATCTCAGGTGCTTGGTCTAATGTCTTTTGTATTATATAGGTTGTCAGACAATACTTATGCTCTTGTGGCAGAGGTGATGAAGAAGCTTGTAGCCATTGCTCCAATTCATTGTCGCCTGTTCATTACTGAGCTATCAGAATCTGTCCAGAAGTTGACAAGATCGGCTATGGATGAGTTGCACATGTTTGGAGAGGCAGTGAAAGCACTCCTCAGTACATCATCTTCTGATGGAGCTGCAATATTAAGAGTTCTACAGGCATTAAGCTCTCTTGTTGCATCACTGGTTGAAAAAGGAAAAGATTCTTCAATTCTTCCTGAAAAAGAGCATGCTTCTGCCCTTTCTTTGGTTTGGGATATCAATGCTGCTTTGGAGCCCTTGTGGCTAGAGCTGAGCACCTGTATTAGCAAAATTGAGAGCTATTCAGATTCTTCACCTGATATGCTGGCTTCATTTCGAACTCCTACAATGAAGCCAGCTGGTGTAACACCCCCACTTCCCGCTGGAAGTCAGAATATATTACCATACATTGAATCTTTTTTTGTGGTTTGTGAGAAGTTGCATCCTACCCAGACTGGTTCAGATCAAGAGGTGAATATTGCTACGGTCTCTGAGGTTGAGGATGCTAGCGTTTCTGCAACACAGCAAAGAACTACAGTACCAACCCACAAAGTTGATGAAAAACATGTTGCTTTCGTTAGGTTCTCAGAGAAGCACAGAAAACTATTGAATGCTTTTATTCGGCAAAATCCTGGATTGTTGGAGAAGTCTTTCTCCCCTATGTTGAAGGTCCCTCGATTTATTGATTTTGACAATAAGCGTTCTCATTTTAGATCAAAAATAAAGCATCAACATGATCATCATCATAGTCCTTTGAGAATTTCTGTTAGGAGGGCATACATTCTTGAAGATTCGTACAATCAGTTGCGAATGAGATCGACACAAGATTTGAAAGGTAGGCTGACAGTTCACTTCCAAGGAGAGGAAGGTATTGATGCTGGTGGGCTTTCAAGGGAATGGTATCAGTTACTATCCAGGGTTATCTTCGACAAGGGAGCATTGCTTTTCACGACTGTTGGCAATGATTCAACATTTCAGCCGAACCCCAATTCTGCTTTCCAAACAGAGCATCTATCATATTTTAAATTCGTTGGGCGAGTGGTTAGTGCCAACTTTTTGCATTTAATGGATTAAGTTAAAAACTGACTTTGTACACACCTAATCGGTTTCTCTTACCAGGTTGGTAAAGCGCTTTATGATGGACAGCTATTGGATGTCCATTTCACGCGGTCGTTTTACAAGCATATTCTTGGAGTCAAAGTTACCTATCACGACATTGAAGCTATTGATCCCGATTACTACAAAAACTTGAAATGGATGCTTGAGGTACTGTATACAAGTATTTACTTATGGTTGATAAGAATTGTCTTCTAATATTTGCACTTCTATGATGGTTGTTTTTTTCTAAAGAGATATAATTATTTAACTCATGTGAAATTGTCTCTTTGTTGCTTTCCAGAATGATATTAGTGATGTTTTGGACCTTACATTTAGTGTTGATGCGGATGAGGAGAAGCTGATCCTCTATGAAAGGACAGAGGTAATAATTCTCGTTCTCAATGTCTTGCCTGTTGTAAAACATATGCAATACATTTTACTAAGATTTGACTATCTTGTTCCAATAGGTGACTGACTATGAACTGATTCCTGGTGGACGGAACACTAAAGTCACAGAGGAGAATAAGTACCAATATGTTGATCTAGTTGTTGAGCATCAGCTAACAACGGCTATACGTCCTCAGATTAATGCCTTTCTTGATGGTTTCCACGAATTAATTCCTAGGGAACTAATATCTATTTTTAATGACAAGGAACTTGAGTTGTTAATTTGTGGGCTCCCAGATATTGATCGTAAGTAATCTTTTTCATTGTTCTAAAAACAAATCCTTACAAATTAATGGTCTCTGCATACAAAGTTTGATGAGGGCATTCTCGCTTATGTTTTCATGCTAAATGTTTTTTCAGTGGACGATATGCGAGCAAACACAGAATATTCAGGATATAGTGCTGCATCTCCTGTCATACTGTGGTTTTGGGAGGTTGTTCAATCCTTCAGCAAAGAAGACAAGGCCCGCCTTTTGCAGTTTGTGACTGGCACCTCAAAGGTATTATGATTTTGGTTAAGCACCTGCTGTAAATATGAAAGGCGACCAGGATTCATAGAAGAGTATCACTTAACTGTTCAAAATTCATAAAACTTTATTTTTCTGCAAATCGGTACCGTTTATTTTCGTAATTTTTCGTATTTGGTTACTGTTATTTCTATCTGTATGAATGTGTGCCGCAGTAAATTGTGAAATCCAATTAAACTGGCTATGGGTAATGGCGATTTCTTTTATTTCATTTTATGGGGGACGAGGGGACGAAATGCTTCTTCATTTCCCTCGACAAAGGGCTGCCTCATGATATATGTTAGTGTGATGAGTCGATCATGTTGTTTAGATGATGTTATATTCCTTTTTTGAGATGAAAGGACTTGAATGCCCATTAAAATACCCTCTTTTATAACTGGCCTGACCCACAGCCTGAACGCTCCTTTCTGTTATATTTGCAGGTGCCATTAGAAGGTTTCAGCGCTCTGCAGGGAATTTCTGGTTCACAGAAGTTTCAAATACACAAGGCATATGGCAGCCCAGAACACTTACCTTCTGCTCACACATGGTACTGAATGACGCTATTTATATTCTGTAATTCGTTATTTTGGTGGCCTGGAGATATTAATTGTTCGCTGTTCTTTGCCCCCACAGCTTTAACCAGTTAGATTTACCGGAGTATCCATCAAAACAGCATCTGGAGGAAAAACTACTTCTTGCAGTTCACGAGGCAAATGAAGGATTCGGGTTTGGTTAAAAAGGTGCAGTTGTGAAAAGTGGAAAAAAAAAAAAAGGTATAAACAGTGTATAATATAATTGGCATTCCGAAGTTGTGGGTGGAAAGAGAATTAGGAGGTGAAAAATGGTGGCTTATGACTTGTTGAGTTGATATATTGTTTATAAAATTACTGTACAGTCGTAAATCACTAAAGAAATTGCTTCCGCATATGAAATTTTGTCTACCTGTGTGTTTCTCTACCATTGTTTTATTACTTCTTTAGAAGATTCTTATTTGATTATTGTTTATGTAAAGTTATACTTGCAAGAGATATTAACAAAATCCATCTGGGTATTTAAAAAAAAAAAAATGTTAGATTCAGTATAGGACTTGAAAGTACCTTTTTATTAGAATTTAATTTATAGTGAAATTAATTGCATTTTCGTTCAGATTCACCATCGAGCTATAACTATTATTTATCTGTCACTGATGTTTAGTAATTATTCATTTTGAATGAGTATTTGTAATGGGACGATTTGATTTACTTGTTTCAGTTGATTTTATTTCAATATTTTTTTCCCAATTATTGACAGGTAAATGAGATGTTATTCTTGTGGATTTGATTAATCATACCGTCTAAAAAGTTTTTGAATGATGGCTTTTTTTAACTTCGGAGCTCTTCTATTTAGAGATGTCCACGGGTAGGGATAGAGAAGCCTTCTCTACCTCATGCCCACCGCCTATTTAGAAATGTTTTTTTGCGGGGATTGGGGCAGGTAACGGAGATTTTGTAAGTGAGAAATTTGAGGAGAAAAGACGAAAAACATTTGTTTAATTTTTTTTTTAATGTTTTTACTAAAACATTAGTTTACTAAAACATCAGTGTCTCTGGCGTTATTTATTATTTAATGAAAAAAATTTGCATCTCCTTCCTTCTTTCTTACAAATTTCAAATTTGGAGCTGGGATAAAATTTTCATTATCTTTTTTAATGAATATGATAGAAATTGTTCTATATCAAAAGAATATCCGCATTTATTCCAAAATATTTTATTTTAACGATTTATGTTATAAAATTATTTATAGTTGGTTTATCTCTATTTTATTTTTATTACACATCTCTTTTTATTTTTATCAAGGATTTTTTGTAGTAACAAAAATCTATGTCCAGAGAGTCGGGAAAAATTATTTTGGACTTACGCGAGAGAAGATTCGAGAACTGTCTAGTTCCGTTGGTCTCATCAGCTCTGGGTAGTTCGCTTGTGGTGCAAGGGGAAGATAGGACCACGTGGCCATATCTAATTGGTTGAAAAAACGCGATTTAGAGCCTGAAATTATTTGTCAACGTGGAGTGTTTAAAACTAATCCGAAACTCCAATTAAGTAGGTTCGTATATAATGAGGCAAGCTTGATAAATCCGGTACAAACCCTAAAGAGGGCAGCCAACGCCATTTCGCTTACTTGTTCTCCTTAGCAGTCGTCGTTTCCCATCGTCAGCAATCATGCCTCGTCGGAGCTCTGGAGGTGAGGGTTTCGTCCATTTTTCCTCTGTATCTCCTTATGACGCTCGTTATTTCTATGTCCGTATGAAGTTTATCCGGCCAGATTTTGTTTTCGGTGCTTTTTTATTTTTTTCCTTGTTTCTTTACCTCATTTTATGTCTGGCGGTGGCTCTTGTATGAACTGTTGGATTGGACTTTTGGCTTTGGGAAACTTTCGTTTTTATTGATTTATTTTGACGACAAGACTTTCAACCATTTTTATTTTGGGGGCAAAACTAGGGTTTGAAGCTTTTGAAACTCATGTGTTAGCTGTGAATATTTGAGCTTTGTTATTTATTAAATATATCTGATGCCTGTGGCAATTGATTTATCTTTAATCTTTGTTGCAGGACGATCTGCTTCCCGTCCCGCCCCTCGCGCTCCACCTCGCAATACTCCGGCGCCAGGTAAAGTATCACGATATTTCTTTGGTTTAGTTTAATCATCTGTGTTTCAATATCTCTTTTGGGGTATAAATGTTGAATTCCACTGTGAGGGCTTGTGTTTTATTAGTTGTCTATTTATCCTTCTCATGCCCGTGGTAGATTGGACTTATAGCCCGGTCTCCTTGGAGACTTGCCTATACCCAAGACATGTTTTTGTGGTTAACAATATATAGAAATACCTTCACGTTTTAGATCATAGTTTTGGGTTTGAGAAGTTAGATGCTTCTCAAAAATTTGAAAACAAGGGTTCAATGATATAAAGTTTAACGGAATTTTTTTTAAACTTTTTTTTTTTGATAAGAAACAATATGGTTGATGTTTGAAATCTTCAAAGGGAATGCATTATTCATGATGCTTACATAAGATCTTTCCAATTTACAATGAGGGAGGTGTGACTATAGGTAACAGAAGTATTATAGTCAATTTACACCAAGTAATAACGTGGTAAATAACATTTTTGTTGAATTATGTAAAAGTCTGTCTTCTCCGTGAATACTCTTTGATTTCTTTATTTTCATAGGTTCCAAAAGTTGAATTGAATTCCAATTTAAACTATTGTTCAAAATATGTTAATAATATATTTACAAACGATGAGAACAGTTCTAGTTACTATCTATATTAAGTTCAATCTCAACTATTTATGAACATGTTTTATGTTTTAAATTTTGTAAATAAAAAATTATTGTTTTATGACATTATGTACTTTATTATTTTAAAGAGAAAGAAACCAAGAAATCCTCTATTGTAGAAATTACAAGAGACATAACTGAAATATATAAAAACTAAAGACCGTTACAGAAATCAAATTCCTAATTTGGGTTTATAAAAACTAAAGACCATTACAGAAATCAAATCTGCCAATGAGTCCATTTGGTTTAGTGAAATTTAAAACATTCAATGCAAATCTGCCAATATCAGTGAATCTAAGAATATAGAACAATTTCTAAATTGCATGCTAAACAATAACCTAAAACTACAATAGTGAAACTTTAGAGATTGAAAACTATGGAGTAGTGGGGTCGGTAATCCAAGGAGATGAACCTTCTATACTTTTGGTCCATCTTCCACGCTAATTATAATTCATAGGTGCCCTTTTTTGTGACGTTTATGTATATGAACTATTCTACCACAGTTATTCATGTGTAAATTGCTTATAATTGACGATATAAATTTGTGGTTAATGGCTTTTTTATAGCTGGAATCTTGTGAATGTATCATTCTCAACGGGTGTTTGAATGAATGTTGTGTTCTTTTCCATATTCAACTGAGTGTTTCCCTATGTTTTTGACAATTTATTCCTAACAATATTGTTTTTGTCGCTAAATATTACTAGCTCATTCTGCTCCTCCACCTGCACCTGTTCAAGGTGGTGGAGGTGGGTCTATGCTGGGAGGACTTGGTGCCACTATTGCTCAAGGTGAGTTTAGAAGCTCTTGCACTTTCTTTTAGGGCAAGTATCTGAGTGTTCTTTGAAATAACAAAGTCACTCTAAAACATGTTTTTAATGATTCAACAGAAATTTTGACTTCTGAAAATAACGTTGAAAAGTAGAGAATCAAACATTGAATTAACTTGATTGATTAAGAACTTGTCTAGGAGTGATTTTGAATGTAGCGAATAAATTTTGACTTCTGAAAATAACGTTGAAAAGTAGAGAATCAAACATTGAATTAACTTGATTGATTAAGAACTTGTCTAGGAGTGATTTTGAATGTAGCGAATAGTGTTTTCAACCATTTTAGAATCATTCCCAAACATGTCCTTCCCACGATAAATTATCTAACTCTTGTCTTAACTTCCTTTTTGTACTGATGTGCAGGTATGGCCTTTGGTACTGGAAGTGCGGTGGCTCACAGGGCTGTTGATGCCGTAATGGGTCCTCGTGTCATCCAGCACGAGACTGTTGATTCATCAACTCCTTCGTCAGCACCTTCAGTAGCGAGCAATCCTGGAGGTTCTGATGCTTGTAATGTTCAGTCAAAGTCCTTTCAAGATGTAGGTTCCTTGTTCATCTCCATTGTTATTTACAACATTTTCCTTTTCCTTTTCTAGACGCTTAGATGCGTAAGCCATATTCTCATATTATCTTCAGACCCGATCAACTTATACTTTCTTTTACGTTTTCTTCCTTGGCAGTGCCTGAACCACTATGGAAGTGACATCAGCAAGTGCCAATTCTACTTAGATATGTTGCAGGAATGCCGCAAGAGCTCAGGTTCTGTTTTGGGTGCTTAAACAATTGATTCTTAGAACAGTTATCATGTATTCTCACTCGGATTGACCGCAGTGAGCGGTGTCAAGATTATCGTGCGTTTTGACAGTGTTTTCATTTTACAAGTACTGCTTTAACTGTAATAAAGGGTGGACAATGATTTAAAAAACACTTCATCATTTGGACCTTATTGTTTGGCTTTGAGATTTGGGTATTTTCTTGTGAAATTAAAACTGCTGTTTTGGATTTATAATATCTACGTGATGAATATTGCAGATTACTCGGTTAAAACAACTATAATCGAGATTAGTAAATTAATTCGAGTTTGTATTAGCCAAATGACTTTTTTTTGTTCTTTTTGTGAAGTTTATGACTTTGATTTGTTGATGTTCTAAACTATATTGACTTAGCCATTTCTTGGAGATCGATCGGTTGATTATTAGCTAGCTCGAGTGGCCCTAGCCATTTCTTTCTGTTAATATGAATCGATATGCTACCATCGATTTTTTATAATGAAATTACGAGATCGAAGTTTGATTTTGCAGTTAGTGTCGGAGTCCTCTTCTTTTTGTAGGGACTTAATTTTTTTAATATGCCCAACGAAAACGTGGTTTCTTAGTAAAGAAAAGATCAATGCCAACCCAGACTTAGTGGGCATGTGATGTGTTGCATGCAAGTTGTGAAGGGGCTTCTCATTGACTTTGCTCAGCTTAGAGAACAAATCTTCTTCACCCATTGCTTCTCTTTCCATATCTATCTCAAGCTCCCTTTTGTGTTGGCTTGGTTGGTGCTTCAGGATTCCAATGTACTGCATCCAAGATTAGAACGAGCTTGCTAGTGGACCATTGCTGTCCCATTCTTGAGTTCTGTCCCCTTCGAATACATATGAAAGACTGCATAGGCTTTCGCTCTCACCCTAAACGAATGAATTGACAGATTCCCAATGTTGGGAGAGGCAAGTGAGTCGGTTGATGGAAATGCAGTAAGCCTATCTTTCTCTATATGGAAGTGCTATAGGCACATAGAGATGTGGGTAGAGAGGAATTCGAACCCCCGATATTCCTATCAATATTTCGGTTCACTCTCCCGAAAAACCACTTGTTTTGCAATCGAGCTATGAGGGTTGCCTGCCTCCGTCCTCAAATCTAGAGATCAAGAAGATTTAAAAAAATTAAAAATTATAGAAATAAATTACAAAATTGGAATATATATATATATATATATATATATATATATATATATATATATATATATTTATAACTTATGGGGGGCGGGTAAAGAAGGTTCCCGCCGTGGAATCTCAACTTCCAAGCACGGCCGTTGACAAAATTGATCCAATCTCGCACCGTCCGGGTCGGATAAACGAGGACACGTTCGGCATTTTAAATTCTCTAACAGCGACAGCTCCTGCACGCTTTTCCATACACAACTCCGAGCACACGGACATATCATACTCTTACCCACATCTGATCCCACCCCCCCACCCCCTCCACGTATTTTTCGTCATAAAAGAAAATTACAAAATAGAGGAGAGAGAAAAACGCCAGCCGGCCATTTCTCTGATCGCCGAGCACTTTACGGATCGGATCTACGCCTCCAATGAATGCAAATCTTCCGATCTCTACGCTTTGAAGACAGTCTTGTTCGATCAGTCGTCTATTGACTGTTCTACGAATTTGGACTTCAATTCTAGGGTTTAATTGTGCCTGATACATACACTTTGATATGAAGTTATGTGTACTGACTGCTCTCTGCTTAATTCCTCGGAATTCGATTATCTGATACTCTCCCACGCATTTTCCGATACTGCGACTCTACCTATCAGCAATGGAAGCTTCACCTGTGAAGTTCCTCTTTGGATTCTTGCTCGTTTCGATTACACTATGGCTGTTTTTCATGTAAGTCCCTGAATTAATTACATTTCTGGTTCATTATATACCTATTTGACTGTGTAAGTCAATTTGGTTATCTTCGTAAGCTCAATGCCACTGCACTGGAGGGGTAATGGTTGCTTCAGTTATTTGTGTATTTGTGGAGAACGTTAGAGAACTGATCGTTAAATTTTCAAGTAGATTATTGTACTCTCACGACTTTTTCCCCTGGGTTGGGAAGAAGGGTAGGGAAGGTCATTGAGGCTTTGACTTATGTTTGAATCATTTAATCGACCATAAAATATGAGAGAAGATATGTCGTTTTTAGCTTGACATATGGTGAACTTAGAACTCCTGAACTTTGCAATACAAGATGAATTTGTTGAAGATTAAAAAATTCTTTCTAAACTGAAAATAAGGAAGCCCACTTCAAAGTCATCAAATAACACCATCCAGATCAGAATCTAAACTACATCAATCCAACCTAGACTACACGATGAGGAAGGCTCTAGTCTGAACCATGCTACTAAAAACAGTTCCAATCCAACTCTTGAATGAGCTTGATCCTCGAAAATGCTCGGATGAAAAAATCAATCGAAGTTTGTTCCTCCAACATGTGATGTTTATAAAAGCATATATGAGAAGTCATTTGGTCTCCTCAAGAAATGGTCTGATCTCTTATTTCTTTTTGAATAAGAAACAAAACATGATCAAAAAAGTTAAAACGAAGTACAAAGTGTCAAGTATATGAAGTGTAGACAAAGAAAGCAACAATAAAAGGGAGAAAAAAGTAGAAAACATCCTACAAAAAAGACTCCAGTTTGAACGTATATCAAAGTGTGAATAGTTGACACCATTTCAACACATCGAGCAATCTGTAGAATACTCTTTTGGTACATATGTTAGTGGAAGCTAGCTAGATTCAGAAACACAATTAGATAACGAAAGTAATTAAGTACGGCATTCAGAATAGTCGTGCTAATGAATTCTTGAGCGAGGAATATGGTTGTCTTTTGTTTATTGAAATCTATATTTATAGTGAAAATTCTGTTACTGATTTGTGGTTAAGATTTAATTGTTGCTATCTCACCAAGATCTTATAATTCCATTCCAATTTCCAATAGACATATCAACTTCCTTTCACACTGTATCAATATTGATTATCTTAATTGGGATTATAAGGGATTCTGATTCATCATATGTATAAAAATTCTTCTAATATTTTTCAGGTTTGCTTCTAGATTGGTGGCTTGGATTTTGAGCAGGGTTGTTGGAGCTTCAGTGGCATTTCGTGTTGGAGGGTGGAAATGTTTAAGAGATGTTGTGATCAAGTTTCGGAAGGTTTCGTTTATATTTGGAAAGTTGTTAAATTTCATTTAATATTTAATTATGTGATATTGTAAAGTCTAGATCGAAAACAAAATGCTCTTGAAAAGCTTCATGCCCTTTTGAGAATAGATTAGTATTAGTAACAGTCATTAGCCTTCCATTCTTTTGTGTAGCTTCGCGATGTGTGCATGGGTTAGGAAATTTGGGGAAGGGTTAATTGTCAAAGCTTCATTTTCATTTTGGTTTTTTAAAAAATATGGTTAATTTGGTCTTAATATATTTGAATTATTTAGTGCAGATGTTAAATTTAAAAGTGGGATTTTGGGAAGCTAATTTTTCCTAATGGTCTACAAATGATGTTTTGCTATCAGTTTTTATAGTTTAGGGGAGGTATCATCAATTTGATGAAGCTGTTGACAACCCAATCCAAAAAAAGGAAAAAAGGAAAGAAGAAAACCAGCTGTTACCTCATATGCCCCCTTTTGTTTTTATCCCTGTTAATGTAGCGTAGACTTCCTTGGCTATTTCGACCTCCCAGTTCATAACAAGCACACAAAAGTCTTCATCTAGACTGTCAACTTTAGTGGGGTATCCTAATATCAAAATCTTGCATTATATAAGGTTCCGAAGAACAATGGATTGGATGTTTGCTAAATTGGAAATTCTGAAATTCAGATGGATATCTTTTTGCTGGTGATTTTATTTTGGGATATGATATTTCACTACAATAGATGTGGCTTTGACTCCAGCTTCTTGATCACGTATTTTCAGTACATTTCTGTATACAGACTGATAGCTTTCCTAATCAAAGTTGACTAGTTTATCAGTTACTTCCTGTTGTTGACGTGCTTTCTCCTTTGCTGTTTTATGTACGTTGGGCTTTTGCTAGAAGAATGGATGTTATTCTGTTGTATTAGGAGGTCAATTCTCAGATGGGATTGTGAGATTTGTTTTGTTATCCATCTTCAGGGTGCTATTGAAACGATATCAGTTGGTGAAATTAAATTGAGTTTGCGCCAGTCCCTAGTAAAACTTGGCGTGGGGTTTATTTCTAGGGATCCGAAGCTACAGATATTGATATGTGACTTAGAAGTTACTATGAGGCCTTCAAGTAAAGGAAGACCAAAGTCGTCTAAGCCTCGGAAAACCCGCACTTCAGGCAGAGGAAAGTGGATGGTTGTAGCCAATATTGCTAGATATTTGTCAGTCTCAGTAACAGATTTGATTCTAAAGGTATGCAAACTTCTGAGACTGGTGTTTGCAATGTTATTTTCGATTTTTCAGTTGAAACCCACGATTCTGAAAGGTACTTATATATTTGGATTGATACGTTGTAGAACTGATTATTGTGCCATTTTGTCTTCTATTAATATTAGTTTTTGGTTAATTTGTTATTCTTATAGTTCTTTTTTCTTTTTTGTTTGTGCAATTGGATCTTGGGACATTGCAGACTCCCAAAGCTACCGTTGAAGTTAAGGATTTGAGCATTGATATATCAAAAAATGGTGGAACGAGACCGAATTTATTTGTCAAGTTACAAATCTTGCCTATATTTGTGCATATTGGTGAACCACGAGTTAGTTGTGAACAGACATCCAACTTAAGCAGTGGGGAATGTATATCAGCTGTCAATTCATCTTTTGCCACTATGGAGAAATCTTCTGCTCCTTTTAGTTGCGAAGAATTCTCTTTGTATAGTGAATTTGGTCATGACAGGTACTTTCTTTTGATTCTTGTTGTTCATTCTACCTTAAAAATATGGGCCTTTATCTTGTCAAATTGTAGTTTAATTATTTCATTAGCATGTGCCTGTTAAATTCTATGACGTTTTCCTATCTTTTGGTTTTTTCCTTTTCCAGTAATGTTCTCATTATCGTGATTTCTAAAGCAGTATATCTGGTAGAACGATTTCATTTTTATTTTGTTTTATTTTTTGACGTAGGGAAGCTGGTATAATTGTTAAGAACGTTGATGTCACCTGCGGGGAGGTCAATTTGAACTTGAATGAGGAGCTATTTTCAAAAAGCAAGAAGGGGACTGACTCTTCTTTTCCCTCTGATAAAACTGTGGAGTCAACTGCTGATTCTCTCCCTCCAGCGAAGCCACAGAAGAAGCAAGCACTTGCATCTCTTTCAAAGTATACCTCTGTTTTCCCAGAAAAGGTTGTATTCTGATTCTTTTTTATGTATTCTTGTCTTGTTTAAACCAGTAAGCATTTTAGTACTTGAGTGGTTTTCAGTCTGACTGCACTTTTCTATTTATTCTGCTTTCTTTTTAGAATATACGGTAGAGCCATAGAGCAGTTCACTAGATTTTACCTCGCTTATGTCTATATATATTTCAACAAACTTATGATTTGATTTTTATGGTAGGAAATTTTGTTGAGGAATGTAGGTCATGAGTTTTCTTTTTATTATTTATTTATTTATATAAAATTTGATAAAATGCTAGCATCCTTTTATGGGTGCTCTGTGACCATAGTTTTTGTATTACAGCTTTGTGCATATTAATGTCAATTCGAACTTCTTTTTTGCAATCCTTTAGCTGTTTGGGAATAGCTCATTCGTTGTTTTGTATGAGCTCCTCTTTTGACCAATACAAATTCTCTTGTTTCTGATTTAAAAAAACTGCAGGAATGTGGTAGAAAGGGTGACAAGAAACTTCTGATAAATTTGTGAAGTAGATGTATGGGAAGAATCCTTATAGGATCTTTTGATATATACGTTCTTTTAGTGAGAAACAATTGTATTCATAATTCTGACCCAACCAAGAGGCCAAGTAGAGTACAGAAGTACCCTCCAACGCTAAATTGAAAATGAACGAGCCATCACTCTTTAACATTCAAAGAAAGATCCTATTTCTCTCTCTTTAGATCTCCTAAAAGATAATTGGATCAGATTTTCAGAATGAGTTTAGGCATCTTCTTGGACAACCACAAGCTAGTTGGGCAAAATGGTAGAAGGCTTTGATATAGTGCTCTAGAACTATTGAAGAAAATCCCGGACCACTTTAATGTGGAAGCTACATGTTGTGATTAGGAGTTTGGATTTATGAGAAAATTTATCTTTTCATTTGTTTTCAGCCCTGGTTTTCTTTATTTGGAAACAGACTACAGCCATCCTTTCCTCTGGCCAATCATAATTTTATTCTGAATAGATGCATGGGTGGAGCACAACAGGGAGACCCATAGCATGCTCGTGTTTCCTTCTTTTAGCTCATACTTCAAGATATTTATATTCTCTCTCTCTCTCTCTCTCTCTCTCTCTCTCTCTCTCTAATCTGAATGATAGAAAATAAAATCAATTGATAACTGTAAATATTCGAACAGTCGATGAACATTTGCATGTGTTTATGAATAAGCTTGATTCTTTATGGTCATTTTGATAACTATTTGGTTTTTTAAAATTGTACTTGTTTTCTTCTCATAATTCTTGACAATGGTTTTCATTTATCTTAGACAAACACTTGAATTCATAGCCAAATTTCAAAAGCAAAAATAAGTTCTTAATTACTATCATTTTTTTTTTTTTTTTAAATTTTCAAAACTTGGCTTGGATTATGAAACACTCCCAAGAGGTAGATAACAAAACAAAGAAAACCATGGGTAAAAGTAGTGTTTGTAAGTTTCATTTTGAAAAGAAAAAATCAAAAGCCAAATAGTTATCAACAAGGTCTTATTTACTTATTTGTTCCAATTCAGAATTTGAGTTTTAATTTTTTTTAATTTTTTTTTAATTTTTAAATTTTATTTACATTTAGCCCACAGCTCACATAATTTAATTAGTGAGCTTGTGTCAGCTCTGTTTCACTTGTCTTTCTGTAAGTATTTTTCTGGTTGCATTTATCACAGCGTAGTGAATTATAATGTGAAACTAACAAACGAGTGTTTCTTTGATAGGTTTCCTTCAGTCTTCCCAAATTGAATGTTATGCTTGTGCATCGTGAGCATGAGCTTGTTGTTGAAAACAACATCATGGGCATTCAATTTAAGATAATCAAATCACGCTGCTTAGAGGATTTAGGAGAGACTGCACGTCTTGATCTTCAAATGGAGTTCAGTGAGATTCATGTATTGTTTAAACTTTTGTTGTTTCGGAAACTTGCAGCTCTTCGTTTTAAATATTTGTCATGTAGCTTGCTCAATCTTTGTGACCATTTTTCGTACGATCTCAGCTACTCAGAGAGGCTGGCACTTCATTTCTGGAGATACTGAAAGTCGATGTAGTTACCTTTGTTTATGTTCCAATACAAGTGAGTGTCCTCAATTACAATTTTAAGGTTGTTTATTTTCTTCACCTCGTTCATAATCATGTTTCTTCCTTGATGCTCATTCAGCTTTAACAAATGTTTGGTCTTTGTCTTGTCAAATTGTAGTTGAATCATTTTCTGTTAAATTATACAACATTTTCCTATCTGTCGTGGCTGCATCAGTTGAAATTTAAGATCATCTAATATAGCCCTCCTTTCTTGTAAAAGACGGTCAATGGTTGATCAAAGTTTTGACTTCCATAATGGCCATGATTGAAACATGATAAGTTATTTGATACAGAAATTCAGCCCATGATAACCACCACTGTTATGCTGCTCATAATGTATAGTAGCTAAGCAGCTAAATTTTAAATTGGTGACACCCATCATCAAGAGTCATTTTGATTGAACTTTATCCTTCTTTCCCATGATTCTTTTATGTTTCAGTCAGCATCACCTATTAGGGCCGAAGTGGACTTAAAGTTGGGAGGTACTCAGTGCAACATAATAATGAGTAGACTGAAGCCATGGTTGCGCTTCTATTCCTCCAGAAATAAGAAGATGGTTCTGAGGAAGGAAATGCCTTCTGAAAAGCTGCAATCCTCCGAGTCCAAAGCCATCATGTGGACATGTACGGTCTCAGCCCCTGAGATGACTATTGTGCTCTATAGTATAGATGGTTCACCGTTGTATCATGTAAGTAATGTGCTTGTATCTATTCTATTCCTTTTATCTTGGAATTACCAGAGAATCTATTGTGTGCTCTTAAATATTTTTTTTATAGTTGGAAGGTTGAGGTAATTATTCTGCAGGAATGACCGTTCTTTATAGGTTCATTTTGATTTGGAAGCAATTGCAGTTTCATTGTTGTCTGCAATCTTCTATCTCTATTTTTTTAAAATTAAAATAATCAGATAGACGCCCAAAAGTCAAATTGTCCCACTGGGTACTGGAAAATGAAAAATAATGCAAACAAGACCGCATCTCTTTCCATATCATCTTTCATTGAGGGTCATTAAATAGATGAATACGATCAATGCAATGCTACGTGGTACAAGTATTCTAGCTTGGTTAATGTGGCCGTGTTCATATTATATTATTTAATATATCATTAGTTAATTACTTAGAGCATGTGCCATGTTCATTTGTTCATGTTGTCGCAGGGCTGCTCACAATCTTCACACGTGTTTGCAAATAATATATCAAATATGGGAACTGCAGTACACATGGAGCTTGGTGAAATAAATTTGCACCTGGCCAATGAATACCAAGAATGCTTGAACGAAAGCCTTTTCGCTGTGGAGTCAAATTCAGGTTCTTTGATACACATAGCTAAGATAAGCTTGGACTGGGGAAAAAAGGACATTGAACCATCTGAAGAAGAGGGTCTTAGAAGCAAACTGGTTTTGTTTGTTGATGTGACTGGTATGGGTGTCTATTTTACGTTCCAGCGTATTGAAACACTTGTTTCAACTGCTATGATTTTGCAATCACTTTTAAAACAATTCTCTGGTTCTCGAAAGAAAACTGCACAAAACCGAGGGGACCGTTCAACTAAATCATCAGGGAAAGGGACCAAACTTCTGAAACTCAATCTTGAAAGATGTTCCATAACCTTTTGTGGGGATATGGGTTTAGAGAACACAATTGTTGCAGATCCTAAACGTGTCTACTATGGATCACAAGGTGGTCAAGTTGTTGTAAGTATCAATGCTGATGGCACACCTCGTTGTGCAAATGTGATGTCTACAGTGTCTGATGAATGCAAAAAGCTGAATTATTCCATAGCTCTCGATATTTTTCATCTCAGTTTTTGTTTGAACAAGGAGAAACAGTCCACACAGGTTGAAGTTGAGAGAGCTAGGTCAATATACCAGGAGCATTTGGAGGAACATGGGAAAGATACAAAACTGACATTTTTTGACATGCAAAATGCTAAGTTTGTACGGCGTTCTGGGGGTCTCAAAGAGATTTCTGTATGCTCCCTTTTTAGTGCTACCGATATTTCAGTTAGGTGGGAGCCTGATGTTCATCTATCACTTGTTGAACTCGGACTACAGCTGAAATTACTTGTGCATAACAAAAAGGTTCAGGGAGATAATTACATACATACTGAAGATGCTTCAAATGAAAGAGAATCTGAACAAAGGACAGAAACCATATCTGATTCAGGGCAGCTTGATAAACACAAGAAAAAGGAATCAATATTTGCTGTTGATGTGGAAATGTTGAGAGTTTATGCTCAGGCTGGAGATGGAGTTGATGTAGTTGTTCAGGTTCAATCGATTTTTTCTGAAAATGCACGTATAGGAGTACTTCTAGAAGGACTTTTACTTAGTTTCAATGGTTCTAGAGTATTCAAAAGTAGCAGAATGCAGATTTCACGTTTTCCTCGTGTGTCTACTAGTACATGTGATACGAAAGTGCCCGTTACCACTTGGGACTGGGTTATTCAAGGTTTAGACATACATGTTTGCATGCCATACCGGTTGCAGTTACGCGCCATTGATGATTCAGTTGAGGATATGCTGCGTGGTTTGAAGCTTATTACTGCTGCTAGAACATCTCTTTTTTTTCCAATGAAGAAAGAAAGCGCAAAAGCTAAAAAAGCTAGTTCAACCAAAGTTGGGAGTTTGAAGTTTTACATACGCAAGTTAACTGCTGATATTGAGGAGGAGCCATTGCAGGGATGGCTTGATGAACACTATCAGCTAATGAAAAATGAAGCTGCTGAATTGGCTGTTAGGCTAAAATTTCTTGACGATTTAATTTCTAAAGCAAACCACGTTCCAAAAACTGCTGAAACCGTTGAATCTACTCAAGACAGGAAGGCATACTATAATGGCATTGAAGTTGATCCCCAAAATCCATCAGATGTTCTCAGAATGCGAGAAGAAATATATAGACAGTCATTTCAATCTTATTATCGAGCCTGTCAGAATTTATCACCATCAGAAGGTTCAGGTGCCTGTAGTGGAGGGTTCCAGTCTGGTTTTAAACCTAGCACTGCTAGAACTTCTCTTATGTCCATTTCTGCTACTGATTTAGATGTTACCTTGACAAAAATTGATGGTGGAGATAGTGGAATGATAGACGTCCTAAAGAGGCTTGATCCTGTCTGTCTGCAAAAAAACATACCATTCTCGCGGCTTTATGGGAGAAATATACTTTTGATTGCAGGCTCTCTTGCAGTTCGGCTGAGAGATTACACATTTCCATTATTTTCTGCAACTTCTGGTAAATGTGAAGGTTGTCTCGTGTTGGCACAACAGGTAATTTGTGTAATGCCTTGCTCTTAGCCAATATACGCTCTTATGACCTGCGTACCACTGTTGTGACTTCTTCATTTGCTTTCTAAATGCACGTTTTTTTTTTTGGGGGGGGGGGGGGGGGGGGGGGAAAGAACGAAAGAAAAAGGCGTTCTGTAAAAGACGAAATCGTGGATCTGACTCTGGAAATTTTTGGTTTCTGTTTGAATCCTGTGAATGTGGAAAGGAATTTTGCCTAATTTTTGTTGTTGTTGATTCAGAAATTTGGTTTCACTGTTCATCAATTCAAACAAGATTTTCAAGAAATTTCGTGGAAGGATGCAGAGTTTCAGTGATTTTCGAGAAATTTCGTAGATCATGAACTGTAGTGATTTGGTGTTGGAATTTAGAGATCTGTAGAAATCAAAAATTGAAAAGAGAATGAAACTTACCTGAATCAGTTATTTCGCTTCGAATTGAATCCTCCTCTTCGATTGGATCCNAGATATGCCATAGTTGGAAGTTTGATAAGCGTAATTCCTTTAACTAATGTGTGCATAGTTCTTCCATCCTCAAAATATGGTATTTGGAAAAAATGAAAGTTTATTGTGGAGCAGGGACAAATATACCTATGCTAGGTTTTCTGACATATACCTTCGTCCCAGCTGCTGTTGCTTGTGCCCAGAGTGGGCAGACCAGTATGCTGGAGATGTGATTTTGAGATGCCCCTTTCCCTATGCTGTATTTTATCAATGTTTGAAAGTTTGGGAACCAAAACAGAACAAGGACCCTTTCCCGATGATGGATTCTATATAGGGAAATGAAAACCAGGGCTTTCTTGAATACTTGCAAGCAAAATAGTTTAACATAAAACTTATTCTTTTTTTAGATGGTCCTCTCCCTTTGAATGGTTGGTTAACATACTAGCACTTTTTATTATTTATTTTTTATGGCTATCCCAGAAATGGGAAAACTATGTACAATAAAAGGAACATGTCAATAGGGTATTCAGACTTTTAATTTTATCATGATTACTGAACCCCAAGAATCTCTGCCCTACATTTATCTACAGCTTATCTTTTCCAGTCACATGGCCTTGGAACATTCTACATGTAGCAGTCATATGCTCCTATCATCTAAAATTCATGTATTTGTTTCATGTGATTGTGACTATATTTCAATTTTCAACTAGGCTACGAGTTTTCAACCTCAAATACACCAAGATGTGTACGTTGGGAAATGGAGAAAGGTGCGGATGCTACGCTCTGCTAGTGGTACAACTCCTGCTATGAAGACATATTCAAACTTGCCCATACATTTTAAAAAAGTAGAGCTATCTTTTGGAGTGGGATATGAACCAGCTTTTGCTGATATCAGTTATGCTTTCACTGTGGCCTTGCGAAGGGCTAATCTTAGTGTTAGGAATCCCGGTCCACTTATTCAGCCTCCAAAAAAAGAGAAGAGCTTACCATGGTGGGATGATATGAGGTACTACATTCATGGAAATATCACTTTTTGCTTTTCTGAGACACGGTGGAATTTTCTTGCAACTACCGATCCTTATGAAAAGCTTGATAAACTTCAAATATTATCCGGTCAAATGGAGATCCAGCAGTCAGATGGTCGCGTCTTTGTTTCTGCTAAGGATTTTAAGATTGTAACCAGCAGTTTGGTGAGTATGGCTAATACTCGTGGTCTAAAACTTCCTCAAGGCATTTCTGCTGCATTACTGGAAGCACCAGTTTTCACCCTTGAAGTAAATATGGACTGGGAATGTGAGTCTGGAACACCATTGAACCATTATCTACATGCACTTCCCATTGAAGGAAAACCTCGTGAAAAAGTTTATGATCCATTTAGATCAACATCTCTCTCACTCCGGTGGAATTTTTCTCTTAGACCCCCTTTTCCTTTGGATGAGAAACAATTGTTTGATAATATTGACAAAACTACTGAGTGTTCTACAAGACTGAATTTTGGAGCTCATGATCTTGCTTGGATTGTTAAGTTCTGGAATTTGAATTACATACCCCCTCACAAACTCCGTACCTTCTCTAGATGGACCCGTTTTGGTGTGCCTAGGGCTGTAAGATCTGGTAATTTGGCAATGGACAAAGTAATGACTGAGTTTATGTTGAGAATTGATGCTACTACTCCTGAGATAAGACATGTGCCATTAGATGATGACGATCCAGCAAAAGGACTGACTTTTAGTATGGCGAAGCTGAAATATGAAATTGGTTACAGTCGGGGAAAGCAAAAATATACATTTGAATGCAAGCGGGATACCCTTGATCTCGTCTACCAAGGACTTGATCTTCATATGCCAAAGGCTTTTATAAATAAAGAAAAATGCAGCAGTGTTGCAAAAGCAGTTCAAATGACCAGAAAACATACGCAGTCTGCTTCCATGGATAAAGTCCCTGTGGAGAAAGGCAACAGTACGAGTAGTTCAACTGAAAAACATCGTGATGATGGATTCCTTTTGTTGTCTGAATATTTCACAATTAGGCGGCAGACGCCAAAGGCTGACCCTGCTAGGTTATTAGCTTGGCAAGAGGCTGGAAGAAGAAACCTTGAGATGACATATGTAAGGTCTGACTTTGAAAATGGGAGTGAGAGTGATGAGCATACACGAACTGATCCAAGTGATGATGATGGATACAGTGTGGTAGTAGCTGATAATTGCCAACGTATTTTTGTTCATGGACTCAAACTGTTATGGACAATTGAGAACAGAGATGCTGTTTGGTCTTTTGTTGGTGGTCTATCCAAGGCATTTCAACCTCCGAAACCTTCCCCTTCAAGACAATATGCTCAGAGGAAACTACTTGAGGAGAACGAGCCGCATGATAAAACTCTAGTGTGTGAAAATGGTGGGATCTCTAAGCCCCCTAACAATGATGGTACAGTTGCCTCTTCCACATCACAGCCAGAGACTTTGGAATTACAACCAGCTACCATGCCTTGCGTTAAAAGAGAGAACTTATCAAATGCAGATAAAAGGGAGAAATTATCTCCTGCACCTGGTACATCTTGAGCATTCATTTATAGCAGAAACAGTGGCTTTTGTTTATAGCAGAATAGTAGCATTATACTTCTTATAAAAAAGTTGATGGCATTATAGTTCTACCTTGATGATGAACCTTGCAGTGATTGAAGCATGTGTCTTGGATATGTGGGGTCATATTGGAAAAAAGTTGATTTGAGTTATTAGTTGACAAATTTCTTGTGGGCTAAGAGGCATCAGTTTTCTTTTCTTTTCTTTTCTTTTTTTTTTTTTCAGGAAAAAATGGGAAGTTAGATGACGAAGAGGATGAAGGGACTCGACTCTTCCAGGTGAATGTAGTGGAGCCACAATTCAATCTACACTCGGAAGAAGCTAATGTAAGATAAACAAGTACCTTTAGAGTCCTTAACTTTTTTATGAGCATTAAATTCACAACGGTTTCTACATCTTGCCTTTTCTATATATTTTATTGCGAGTAATTGTTGAATCATGCAACCAATATCCTGCTAAATAATATTGTTCTCGTTCCTTCCATTGATTAATGCTTTTTCTGTAGACAATTCTTGATAAAAGTTGTTTGATTATTTTTCTTTTGCATGTAATGCTCAAGTACAACTATATGGATATTATTCACCAGGAAGATATATATCTATAATAAGACTTTTTTTTTTTATGGGTGAAAGACGTGAGAGTGAAAAAGCCATTTAAGATCTTACTGTCCATTGTATGTTATATGGAAAAAGGATAAAGGTTGTAATTTAACCCTTGGAAAATGCATTCGAGCTTCGAAGTGCTGTACAATTAGAATCCAATGCATGTATTGGCCTTCCCTTCTTTTTATATTTCTCTGTGCTCTTTTATCGTCATCACTCCATTACCAGAATGAAAAGTTCTGGAAAACTAGTTTATGTACAACATGAGAACGTTCCACAAACTGCTTTACTCACACTTGTTTTTAGGTAGCGGTCAATCATATTATCGTATATTATCTGAAACAGAATGGAATATTTTTTGTAGGGGAAGGGATTTATTGTCCCTTGACCCGTTATGCTGTTCTTTTTTGATCTTTTGGAATGAAACGTTTTCTGTTGCTTATAAAAAAAAATATAATAGAATTTTTAATCCTTTTATTCCTTTGGCTAAATAGTTTGAACGTGTGAAATAAGAAGTTTTTCTTGTGTTAAATCACCCCTTCACCCAAAAGCTTAAGTTGATGGATAATAGTAAATTTAATCTTTTACCAATATTTTACTTCCCTTCACTTGTGAGCTTAGAAATTTGTTAAAGGCTTAACAAGTGAAAATCAATATTATTGGAGAGGAAATAACATGACATGGGTTTGAACATAGGATCCCCTACCCTTAAATCACCATTTCACCCAAAAACTCGAGCAGATTGGAAGCAGAACTTTTCTTTTTAATCCATGTTTAACATCTTACAATTCTCTCTCATTTCCTCTGGATTGAATTTCAGGTTTTATTTGGATTGTATTTAAATGGGGATGTCTTCTCCCCTTTTCTTTATTTAATCATATCAATGAAATATACTTCCCTATATTTAAAAAAATAACGATATAGTTGCTTCCGTCAAATGCAAAGATGTTTTAGTGATGGTCCATATTGTTTCTATTGTTGAAACAGGGTAGGTTTTTGCTTGCTGCTGCTAGTGGGCGTGTTTTAGCGCGATCATTCCATTCAGTCCTCCAAGTGGGCCATGACATGATAGAGCAGGCTCTTGGTACTGGGAATGTGCAGATTACAGAGTGTGAACCTCAAATGACATGGAAACGGATGGAGTTGTCGGTGATGTTAGAGCATGTTCAGGCTCATGTTGCACCAACTGATGTTGATCCAGGGGCTGGATTGCAGTGGCTCCCAAAAATTCTAAGTTCTCCTAAAGTAAAGCGAACTGGAGCTTTGCTTGAAAGAGTGTTTATGCCCTGTGACATGTACTTCCGATACACAAGGCACAAGGGTGGCACTCCAGAGTTAAAGGTTTGTTGTTTCTCTTGCATTACCTTAGTTATCTTTTTAATAGCATCTCCACGCATGATGAGTAACATACAGTTTCTACATGTAGAAGAGCATTCTTTACCGTGGCTACATCTTTATCATGGAATTATGCTGCATAAGTTTGTTAGATGTGCATTTAATTTTTGTCGATACTATTTCGTTACAAGGGAAACTGAACTTTTCATTGGTATTTGGAAAGTTACAATATAAGGTAGAAATATACGGTAAAACTTTAAACAAACCTTTATGTGTTTTTGAATGATCTTGTTGTAGGTGAAGCCGTTAAAAGAGCTCACTTTCACTTCTGAAAATATAACAGCAACAATGACTTCTCGTCAGTTTCAAGTTATGCTTGACGTGTTAACAAACCTTCTCTTTGCACGTCTTCCCAAGTATGTGGATGAATTTCTGTCTATTGCTATCTGTATTTTTCGGGAATCATAATGTTATAATTACATGCTGCTGTTTTTTGCTAGAATTACGTAGATTTTTTTTTCATTACCTGATGCAACCATTTGAACTTTTGTATAAATCTTTCCAATATTTATTTCATTTTTTTCTATGTAATACATTTTTATTAATTCAAAAGTTGAGTCGAGGATTTGGCAAGGTACAATGCTGCTTACAGCAATAAGGCTATTACTTTTGTTGCATTCTTCATCTAGCATTCTGAGTTGATACCGTCTTTTTTTTTCTTTGAAGTCTCTGTTTTATTATTAAAATTATTGGTAAACAGGGCATGCTAGAATTTTGGACTATCTTATTAGTTTTTTCCCCCGTTATTATACGTGAGTTACATGAACTGCGAAGATCTTAAAATACCAACAGTACATGATATATAAATATATTTTTTATTTGATTAATTTGCTTGTACATGCATAAGTAGGAGTTAGTAATTAATGCATGTAATTTCAGGCCTCGAAATAGTAGTCTTTCATTTCCTTCGGAAGATGGTGAAGATGTTGAAGAGGAAGCAGATGAGGTCGTCCCTGATGGTGTTGAGGAGGTAGAACTGGCAAAAATCAACCTTGAAAGGAAAGAACGGGAAAGGAGGTTGCTTGTTAATGATATTAGAAAACTCTCTCTCTCTTGTGACGGTGGTAGTGACCTAAATCCAGAAAAAGATGGTGAGATGTGGATGATTTCTGGTGGAAAGACCTTGTTGGTGAGCAAAATTTTGGACTGTTCTTGTTTTTTCATTTTATGACTAAACGTGGATTGTGATTTTGGTCATTTTAGCATATGCTGTCTCTCTAAAACACGATTTTCATGTAGTTACAATCTACATCCTTGGACATTTTTTAGGTGGTAGTGGTAGCCTAGTCGGAGACTTCTTGCTTATATGATATTCCCCGCAAACATTTACGTTGATAGTGCATGACCATACTTTTCTTATGTCTTACCATTTAGCTCGATAGATATATAATCAAAGTGCATCCTTCCAGGTGCAAGCATTAAAGAGAGAGCTTGTGAATGCTCAGAAGTCTAGGAAGATGGCATCTGCATCGTTGAGGATGGCTCTTCAGAAAGCTGCTCAGATACGATTGATGGAGAAGGAGAAGAACAAAAGTCCTTCGTATGCTATGCGGATTTCTTTGAAAATTGATAAAGTAGTTTGGAGCATGCTTGTTGATGGTAAATCTTTTGCAGAAGCTGAATTAAATGACATGGTGAGAGTCTAAAATGCCCTTCATTTCTAAGTTCCTATATATATATATATCATAATAATAAAATCAAATAAGTATTTAAAAATAGAAACCAGTAGGAAGAACGGAGAATTCAAAAATGCTCTTTTATATAGACGTTCTTTCAGCAAGCTTCTATCTTAAAATCCTATTATCAAGAATTCTTGTTAGTTACAACTGGGCTAGTTGGTGCGGTGGGATATCTCATCTCCTTTTCGTACGCCCCTCTTTAATAAAACATTTTCACGTTTCTAGAATAATAATAATAATAATAATAATAATAATAATAATAATAATAATGATAATAATAAATAAAGTTATAACTGGGCTAGTTTAGAACTGAGCTAGTTTAGTAATTGTCTCTAGGTTTAGGTGTTTCATGCTATCCTTTTAGACAAGAAATATCACGGTTGTTTGACTGTTAAAATTTTTACAAACTAACCAGGGTAAAAGGATTGATGAAATCTGAGCCGTAAAAGTTAATAAGATGTATTTTTAGATTGCAGTGAATTCGCTCTAGAACAGGATTTATGTAAAATAATGTTTATCATTATAGCTATTTTTTGGACACTATTCATTACTTTTGTTATAATTCTTCAATTATGGTGATAGTCAATTACTGTAGTTAATACATGGTTAACATCTGTTACTACAGTTCTATGATTTTGACCGTGATTACAAAGATGTTGGCATTGCTCAGTTTACTACAAAATATTTTGTTCTGCGAAATTGCTTGCCCAATGCCAAGTCTGACATGCTTCTGTCGGCATGGAATCCTCCACCAGAATGGGGAAAGTACGTTCTTTTTCATCTCTTTTTTCTGTTTCTCCTGCATCTTGGTGAAAGTCTTAAGTCTGTCTAGGGTTACATCCCTATCCCGTGTATTTGGTTTTTGTTGGATCACATGCTAATTGCCTTCTGAAGTTCTCATATAATCCATCCTTTTGGGTGATTCAAGATCATCATTTTCAACCTCACAAAATTTGTGAAATGGTAAAGTGTGCCCGCAATGATGTAGTTGGATTAGTAGTTAATCTTGGATAATTCCGTGGTTAATCCTTTTTAGTTTCTTTGTAGATTTTATTTCTCCTTCTCAATCTCCTATTTGGATTTTAGTTCCTAGTTTGCTTTTAATCATCTATAAAATAGAGAATTCATCTTTTCATTATAGTAAAGATACTTGATTTGATTCTTGGAGAAAACTCTCCCTAGTCACTCTAAGATTACATCAACTTGGTCATTCAAGATTAACCACTAATCCTGCTGCATTACTCAAGGGTTGGTCCTGTTGGCTAAATCATGCAGTTTTTTGAGTAACACCTAAGCAGAGATTGTGTGTTCGAATCTTCAAAGGGAGTTCTCAAAAAGAAAAAACCTTGATGGATAGCTTTGGGACAGGTGCAGGTGCCTCAAAGTTAAAGGGGTTGGGGCCCTCAATACCAAGTTTTCCAAAAAAAAAGATCAAACTGTTTTTTTTATTTATTTTTAGAAGTTATCGAAAAAAAAAAAAGATAAATATTCATATCCGTCCTTCATTGGTCAAACCACTCCTTAAATTTTCAACCAAACACAGATCAATTATTGAGAAAGCATTTTTACATTTATAAGCCCTCATAATGAACACACACTAAGAATTTGTTGCCCACTTTGGCATCCATGAGTAGTTTAGGGCATATCTATTAATGTTTATATTTCTTGTTTTTTGTTTCTCGTTTCATGTTTCTTGTTTCTTTGTTCTCTAATGAAACTATGTTTGTTAACTATTACTTATTTCTTTTTCTTTCTTTTTATTGAAGAAGTTATTATTATATTTTTTTTATATATATATTTATTGTGCATTTTAGAAGAAAAAAAATGATAAAATAATACTTCCATTTTTGTTTTGAAAAAAAACTCAAAATAGAAACAAGAATCCAACCACTTATTGGATCAATTAAGGCTGGCCTTTTTAATGGCTCTTCATCTTTTTGGATCAATTAAGGCTAGCCTTTTGAATCTCTCGAAGAATCCAACCAACTATTTGGGCTTCCTCAGATTCCTATAGAGCAAGTTGTCTTCTTCATCATTCTTATCGATATGGTTAGAAGTTACTACACTGACAGTTTGTTTTGAAAGAAATCAAAGGATTTTCAACAAGATTCATATTTGATTAGATCAGTTCGTTTAGGCTCGTTTGAAGGCTTCTTCTTTGCATGCTCTCGCCAACCTCTTTGTTGGATATTCTATCCAAGATTTATGTCTCATTTGGCATGCTTTTATTTTTCTATTCTTTTCATTTTCTTATTATTCACTCATTTTCTCATTAGTCATTTCATCAGTTTTGTTTCTTGTTGAGAAAAAAAAAAAACTTGATTTTCTTGTTTCAATATGTATTTACGATTTTAGAAATATTTTTTGAAAAATGAGAAACAAGAAGCATGAATAGTTATCAAACGCTTCTATTTCTCAAAAACTGAAAACAAACTAAAAAAAAATAATAATAAAGAATGTTATCTTATGGCCTTTAGTGACCAAATTAAGATGGTTGTCTTAGCAGTTAAACGGCTAATGTTTGGACACAGGGCAGCCATGATAAACTGTTTATAGAAAAAACCCACACAAACACAAAAAGAAATTATCTACGTATCAAATATTTTAAATATCTTGCCTTTTTTATTTTCTTCATATACGTTCTTTCTGAGATTTTTTTTCTTTTAATCATTGCTTGGCCAGATGTATTACAGGTTCTCTCCTTATCAAAACTTAATTTTTAAATTATCGTGGGTGATCTTTTTTAATCATTGCTTGATCAGATGCATTGCATTTTTTATTTTAAGGCCTTCAACAGATTCACGCCATTATGGGTATTGATTCTCTCTGGTTGTGCATAAGGCTGATGCACTTGCTTGAAGAAAGTCTAAATGCAAGAGTGGTATTGTCAGATATTCGAAAGTGGCATAATGCCCCCTTAGAAAATGGGCTTCCTGTTTTTTCTTGTGAAATTTGGGTATCACTTGCTTCATATGATTTTTCAGAAAGTTACAGAATCTCCTTTAATGGCTGCAGATTAGTCATGCTTCGAGTGGATGCAAAACAGGGAGCTCCAAGGGATGGAAATTCGCTCCTTGAAATGTTCCAGGTAATTGAAGTGCCCTCGTTTTCTCCAATTTTTTTAGTATAGGCATTTGTGTTATTTAGTATTAAATTGATTTAGTGTGCATTTCTTCTATAGGAAACAGTAGTTCGAGAACCAAAAATTCTTTAACTATTAACTGCTTAAGAAATATTTGATTTAATGGCATCATCAATTTAAATGTTTTGTTTTTCTAACTAAAAGGACTCTTTGAACTTGTGTCCAATACCTTAACATGGATGAACAAAAAAGAAGAAAGGGTTTTCTTTTTTTTTCCTTTTTTTTTTCTTTTGCAAATTCGGCTTTGAAAACAAGTTATCAGACAGGAGTTCGAGGTTATGTTCCATTAGCTTTGTAGAAGAACGTATAATAAACGATGGTTGCATAGAGGGTGTGCATAGGCTGCAGCAATTCATTCTCTTTTATCTATTTACATTTTTTCTCCTCTTACAGTGAACAGTTCGTTGCATATTTTACAGCCTAGTTTTATCTTTATCTTCAATTCTCCCTCAAAAAGGGCTTGTTGACATTAATTAAGAAATATAAAAGTGCACCTTGAAAATGAGCAAGTCCTGCAAGGGAATTGTCACACTGAAAAATCCCGAGCAGCGGATGATTACTTTCTTTTCCCGAGAAAAATATACATAAAATACATGACATAAGTTATGCAACTTAAGAGGGATTATGTTGTGTCCTTGGGAGAGAGAAAGAATCCATCGGTTACACACTTTTACATCGAATGGGTACTTGAGTTTATCTGGTTTAAGTGGTTGCATGGATAAGACTTTTACAGTTAAAAATATTATTGTAGTATTTCTGTTTACCAATTTCAAGAATCGGAATTATCTTGATCACTATAATTTTTTAATTTAGTTCTTAGTACATGATTGTTTGCTTAATGTGTTGTTCTTTACTCTTATATAGGTTGATATTTACCCCCTCAAAATTCACTTGACTGAGACAATGTATCGGATGATGTGGGAGTACCTTTTTCCAGAAGAAGAACAAGATTCACAGAGACGGCAGGTGAGCTGAAAGCCATGTTTCTTAGGCGCTGACTCCTCAGGGGAAGGCAACTTTCTACTTTAGCTTCCCCCAAGTAGAATTTACGAGTGGCTCACGTTTTGCTACAGGAAGCTTGGAAGATTTCTACGGCTGCAGGTTCAAGGCGTGTGAGGAAAGGTTCTTCAGTAAATGAAGTATCTGCATCTAATACTCAGCCAACAAAAGAGTCAGAAATGTTTTCCAAATTAGGTTTCTCCCTCGGTGGTCAAGGATCTGTCAATGCAGATTCTGCTCAGGTGAGTTTTTTAAGCTTACTTGTGGCTCATTGAGCCAGTTTTCTTTTCTGATAATTGTTAATAATGGGGGGGAGGAAAGATTGGATTATTTCTTTTCATTTATAAAAAAGGGAACTGCTGGAGTTGTGATCTTTGGTTTCCCCTGTTGAGATCGCTGGGATTGATAAAACTTGAGTTGTATTCCTTCTTTGGATCGTGCTCCTTCCTTCTTGAAGTCTCTGATACTTCCATGCAGGCATCGAAGACACAAAACCTTAAATCTAATGCTGGCAGCAGTTCAGGCCCCGAGTTAAGAAGAACATCTTCTTTCGATAGGTCATGGGAAGAGACTGTGGCCGAATCCATTGCTACTGAACTTGTCTTGCAGAGCATTACCACAAATGGATCACTGGGCTCTGTTGAGCAACCAGATGAATCAGGTAGTAATAAATTGAAAGATCCCAAAGCGATCAAAGCAGGTCGCTCATCCCATGAAGAGAAAAAAGGGATAAAGGCCCAGGATGAGAAAAGATCTAGACCTCGAAAGATGATGGAGTTCCACAATATCAAGATAAGCCAGGTTAGCTCAGTCTGTAAAGTTTGTTGTTGAATTAATTGTTGAAACAATATTTGGTAGATTCCTTTGTAAATCACTCAACGAAACTTTGAAACAGGTTGAGTTGTTGGTTACTTACGAAGGATCAAGATTTGTCGTCAATGATCTAAAGTTGCTGATGGATACATTTCATCGTGTTGAGTTCACTGGGACTTGGCGTAGGCTATTTTCTCGAGTTAAAAAGCATATCATCTGGGGAGTTCTGAAGTCTGTTACAGGAATGCAGGTGAACTTTTAGATCTAGTCTTCCGCATTATAACACTAGTATCGCACTTTTTTTATATTCCAGTAACAACCACGTCTCGAGTTCCCTCCAAACATTATAGTTCTCTTTCGTTTCCTTCACCTTCGAATTCATCTGCTTGCAAGTCACCAATGCATTGCTTGGTTATATGACGAACACTCAAACAACTAAGCTTTTAGAGAGAAAGTAAAGTTGATTGTAGTATGTTTTTGCATTTAACTGGGTTGAATTCGAATTTGTGGATTACTAGGCCATTAGTTACAATCTTAGACACCACTCATGCAGGGTAAGAAGTTCAAAGACAAAGCACACAGTCAAAAGGAAAACAGCAATACGGTTGTTCCTGACAGCGACTTTAATTTAAGTGACAATGAAGGGGGTCTGGCAGGGAAATCTGATCAACATCCAATAACCTGGCTTAAGCGGCCAAGTGATGGGGCAGGTGAGGGATTTGTTACTTCCATCAGAGGTCTCTTCAACAATCAGCGTCGAAAGGCGAAAGCATTCGTCTTGCGCACAATGAGGGGCGAAGCTGACAATGATTTCCAAGGTGACTGGAGTGACACTGATGCTGAATTCTCACCTTTTGCCCGGCCACTCACTATAACAAAAGCAAAAAGGCTTATTCGGCGGCATACTAAAAAGTTCCGTGGTAGACAGAAAGGTATCTCGACTTCTGAGCTATTTCTCTCTATCAAGTGTCAATAAGTATATATACTCACTCGAGTAACAGGTCGAGCCAACAGCACGGAGGATTATAGAACTTGTCTCTCGATATGACCCTTCTGAATAATTAGATAACAAATCATTTCACATAGTATTTACTCTGAAACTGAAAATATAATGTAACAGGTTCGACTTCTCAACAAAGGGAGTCCCTTCCCTCGTCCCCAAGGGAAGCCACTCCATATGAAAGTGACAGTTCTAGTGGGTCGTCACCATTTGAAGATTTTCTTGAACAAGAACATCTGGAGCAAATGAAAGAGGATCATTTGGAACCTTGATGGCCTGATAAGACTTGACAGAGAATGCGGATGAGACTGCTGCATATCCACTACTTTGACTTACCAAAATGGACGTAAAATTCCAAAATACTTTCGGTTGAAGCCCCCTTCGAAACATGGCCAAGACAATAAGAGCAAGGCCATCCAAAACGGCCCTTGAAGAATGAAGCCCCACCCCAAATTTCTCTTTTGTTTATAGGTTTGAGTCACGAGCTCATAAATTTGTGAGCAACTGGAAATCCAATTTTGTCCGTACATATATTGGTTATGGCATATAATAACAATGATATATCCCAAGTTCCCAACCCAATTTCATTTCCACTCTCCAGTTATCTTGAATTTCTGGTTTACTGACGTGATATTTTATACAGATGCCTTAAATGCATTAAAATTTCTTTCAGTACACATCTTTTGTGCTCGATGTAAAATAAATGTCTATAAATTTTCGTCCGACCTACTTTCATTGAGGGTTTATAAATGTTCATTCATGTGCTACATGCTTAACGACGACCCCATGTTATCATCATCCATCTTTAGGAGAAGAGCTTTGAAATCCAATCCATACTCTTATCGAGGGAAAAAACTATTTATTCCACCATCAACAATGCAGCATAACTCAATTAGTTCAATCATATATCTTCAATTAGGAGATTAAAAGTTGATATTCTTCGCAATGTTGTCTACAAGTTGCACTGATATGCAATAGAGTGGCACAGTTATACATCGTGAAATGTAAAAATCAAGACCTCGTCCCTAATTGTCGAACATGAAAAAACAAGTTCATTTGATACAACTGTGAGTGAATTTCGAACTTGAATTTTCAATTTTATCAATTTAACCCATGAATTTGAACAAGGTTTGCAACCAATATTTCCTCAACAAAATCTAGCAATAGTTTACATCCAACCAAAATTGACAAAATTCAACCAACTAAACACTCAAAATCATAAGAAAAATATTCAAACCCCTCCTGCATAAATAAGAATCCATTGCAAAACATTCCAATCATATATAAACCACACATTTCCTTGACATTGAAGCACATTTCATTGATACATAAATGCTATCTAAACGCCATTCAACCATGAGAAATAGTTCAATAATCTTCACCGGTATAATTTGCAAGTAGCACCCACGCCCATGATGATGATGGGAGGAAAATAACAAAGGATTATGACAAGATAATTCGTAAATTTTCCTTTCAAATGATTTCTATACATGCCAAACAGAACAGAACAAAGCTTCCAATATTGTAATTGGCATCCATCATCTTCTACACTAAATAGGTCCCAGATGAAGGGGGAGGGAAGGGGGCCATCGCTGGAATTACAGGGCTCGTAATGTGCAAGTTTATTCTACTAGCAATTGCTCAAGTCATTGTATATCAAATTGTCAATTAGAACCAAAAAAGAAAAGCCCATCTTATGATACAAACACCACAAGCATTTGATCCCTTCATCATCATGACGATAAATTATGGAAGCAGACCTTCAAATAAAATTGAATCGAGTAGTTACCTTACCAAACGAATCACTTGGATCATACACCGATTGAAGAACTCAAGCGTATCCCCTAACAACTCGACTCGTACAGTGAACACACATAGTTTCTGGCAGCAATATCAACACTGTTAGACGACCTAACTTAAGCTGAAAGCAGCGCGCAACGTCCCAACCAAAAGATTGACCACTGCACACTTGAACCTTATGTCATGGAAATTTTTGTAATTACACAAGTCCTATCTGCCACTCCATGGTTGATAGTAACTTTTGACATCTAGGAATTATACGGCCACAAGAAATTATTAACAGCCGAAGTATTATTTGAAATCTCCGAGACCTATTGCCTTAAGCAAATGATTACCTTCTAATCAAAGTTAGTGGGGATGTCTATATCGGTATCCGAAGGATTAGCAAGTTCAATAAGAGGTTCCTGAAGATAAAAACTAGTATAAGCAAATGAATATCAACCCAAAAAATATTAAATGCAGCAAATCAATACCGCTTTGTGAATTAAGTAGTTCAAAAGTGAAGGAAGTATTAGCAAAAAGTATTAATTGCAGCAAATCTATGAAGCCACTTGCTAATGCAATTACGGTCCGTCTATATCTATCAGCACCTAATCTAAAAAAGTTTAGGATGCAACTAGCTCAGCCGGCAGCCGCCATCAGATGGTTTATACAAGCAAAAAATAATGATAACAGCTTAGTCTATACTTGAAACAACAACTTTTAACTAAGTTTCATTTCAACTAATATAAAGCTTGCAAGAATTTCTAGCATCTAATTTTAGAGGTCAGCAGAAGGGAAGGTTCCTAGTCAAAGGACTCAAGTGACAATGTCCAATGAAATTAAAGAGAAGGGGAGCAGCAACGATATTAAAGAGGTTGAATTACAGACTACTAGGACAAGGATTACTTTGTACCAGAGTGGACCTTACATTTAGTTTAACTTCTAACTGCCTGAAGCAAAACAAGGGAGAAGAAAATAGTAAACGCATGAAACGGAAGATAATTTATACATAGGCCATCTATTGGTGTGGTTGGGTTTGGTTAAACAGAGATTGTGAATGTCTAAACCTCCGATTCGGACTACTTTCTGCATTCTATCATTTCACTCCGATTTGTTCTTCTTTATCAAGAAAGGACCGAGGCCTCCCTTTTTTGTCCATCAAACAAGATATGGGTCATCTTTCCACAAATAGTTCTTGAATAATCTGTCTACATCCGAAGCCATTTTTTGTGGCATTTCGAACTGGGAGGGTGGATAACGTGGCTTGTATTAGGGTGAGTCTTCCGCGTTTTGAAGTATAACATGATGACCATGTTGACAGCCTTCTTTCTGTTTTTTCAATAATAGTTTTCTAGGAAAAGGATTTGTGTTTCCTTTTGAGCGTGATCCTAGGTATATATTCAGCTACTATTTCGACATAATGATCAACGGTTTAAAGTGATATACTGAAAACATCAGATATGAAACAATCTGGATGAGATATCCAAAGTGCTCGACTTGGGTTCGATCAAGTATTTGAAGTTAAGATACTGTGAAATCTTTTTTATGAGATTAAATATTTACTTCTCCAAATCATAGCCCAACGAAAAGCTGAAGTAGCTTTGCTCTTGCCAAAGAAGTCATTCAAATGAAAGATAATTCATTATATTTATTTTTTAAAATAAAAATAAGCAATACCTGCTCATCACCATTTGTTGAATGATTGGCAATTTGCTTCGGCAACGAATTTGTAAGCTCTACAGTGGTTTCATTTATATCCTGCGCTACAAGAAACATCAAGTTACTTTGGAATTGCACACTAGCAAAGTGGTCAAGGATTTATTTAGCTTTCAACGCTGAAGTCTTCATAAACACCACAAAAATAGAAAATAGACAGAGTGATGCAATATAGCATCTGTGCAGGTTAACAAGATTCTCATCAATCAAGCATCCTCGATTTATTGATCCAGCGTTCAATTCGAGCAAACTAGCTAATGAAATTATGCAATAGGGTGACTAAGACAAACTAACTTCAAATATAGGACACATCTTTTCAAGTGGAGGAATACATCTGCCAAGCACCTTTATCTGTACAGTAAACAGAGATAAGAGCACCAATCTTCCATGAACCAATTTGTCAACACAGACTAACTGGGTGGAAGTGCTGATTTCCATAATGGGGTTAGGTAATTTAGGATATCTTAGTGAAAAGGTGAAGCACCTACTCCAAGGTAAAAGCAAGGGTACATAAAGATCCAACAGAGACTTCCAAATGCAGGTAAATTAAAGTCATATAAGAATAGGAGGCATAAAATCCACTAAGATATGAGCATACTTCCTCAACCGGGTCAAGGGAAGGACTACTGGAGCCTTCGGTCATAGTTTTACCAGGATCCTCAGGAGTTCCCTGCATACATAATATTGTATGCATTGGCTTGCAAATAAGACAAGCTAGCCAAAAGGAATGTATTTGAATGGGGGAAAAAAGATAGTACATGTTCATCCTGGATGCCCGAAAATTCTCCCTCCATGATTGTGGGTTTGACATCCATTGGGGTTTCCTGCAAAGCCATTGAAGTCATTGGAAAAACCATGTATTTCAAATAAATGAACATGGAATAACAGTATACAAGCTTTCCATGAATCAACCATTTATACATACTATAATTTTTTGGAAAGAACTAATCATGCAAACAAAAAGACATAAGAAAAAATAGCATAAAAGATCATACAAAAAGAAAAGCTAGCGACAGAAAGTTAAACACACAACATTATGCACCAAGGAATCTATCATCCATTATGCGTGGAAGTGCAAAAATTTATTCACAGTTTTCTTAGTTCGTGGGAATGGGATATCTTCCAAGTATTTTTAATTGATTGTGTAAGTTTTCCCTCTTGCACAAATGACTCTTTACTTCAGTTGGAATATGGCCAATGTTTGAAGGAAATCAAGTCTCTCCAAGTGTCCACCAAAGGGATTCCCATTTACCTTTTGCTTTTTCCTTTCTTTTCTTTTTTTCCCCTAATATGATAGATTTGAGAACTTTTTGTTATCTCCCAATTCAAGTACAGTAAACCTTAGGCAATGAGACAAGACATTTTCAAAATGAAAAAAAAAACAATGCTTTCTTTTATATGACATACAGGTTCCATATGATCCAGAGATACATTTCTCCCTCCCTTGCTGAGATCTCTCAACGTGCCCTGTAAAACGAATAATGCTGGTAAAAAAAAGGAATAATGCTAAAGAAAATGTTGCAGAAGAGAAATACCAACAAATACTGCATGAAGAAATAATGTATTAATGAATATGGGCATCTGAAAGCAGCTCTTTTACCGATAAATTTTTTCCTAGATATCACAAAAGAGTGATATATTATCATTGATTTTCATCTCTGTCAGGTTGGTTGGAAAGGAAGATAACTGGATAGGTTAAGGGTTCTTGAAGGAACTCTTTTCGGGAAGCATTAACACTCGAGATATATGTCCATCCCCAAACCGGTGCCACTTTGGCAAGTCTTATGGAGGAACACAGAACCAATCATTTTTTTCCTTCGTCCTTGTGCCTGGCAATCTAACTTTTGAATTCTTTTGAAGAAACTTAAATACATGTTGCACAAACCAATTTCCGAAACCTTGCTCGTTGAAGTTCCTAGTGTCCCCAGAGAGCCCACACCGGCCAAAGAACCAAGAGTTTGATTTTCAGAATCTATTTTATTTCATTGATTCTCAGTGTAAACACTATAAACCTTTTGGTAATTACAGCAACATCTCTAATGCACTAATTGAAAGACATTTGTAACTTCCTTGGCGCACAGTCTTCTCCATTTTCTAACATCTCATTCTATATAACAGTAAAAGGAAAGGAAAGGAAAAGGTATTCAAGATGTATGAGTGCATCTTAAGTTAGAAATTTATAACACTATTTCTTAGCATACAAACCTTGTTTGCCCACATCAGACCACATGCATTGCATAAAGTCCTAGGTCCAGCAGGCCCACGACGCATTGCAGGTGTATTGTTCTCGCTAACGCCACAATGTTGACATTTCCGCAAACTGAAATATTTTAGAAGAAAAAAAAAGATATTGATAGAGGTATAATAACAGCATTAATAAAAGATATCCAAACAATAAATTGTTGAAAAGGGACAGATTAGAATCATGAACTCACACAGTTTCAGAACGACTACCATCTTGGAGGCAACTATGTGCTGACTCCCAACTTGAAGCACCTGAACCTTCTTTTAAGGATGCAAACTGGCCATTCTTACGGTGCATCCTAGAACAACAATGAAAAATAGTTGAATTTTGAAACGAGAATAAAAATATTGTATTTCTTCTATATCATGAAACAAATACAAGGACTTCTTAAGTACCAATGAGAAAAAGAATCATACAAATATAAATGGTAAATACATACCTAATACACATCTAATATTACAAAGATACAAAGGAAATCCAACATTCCCCTTCAAGTTGGTCTGTAGAGGACTTCCATAGCCAGCTTGTTGAGAAGTTTATCAAACTGTCCTTTTGAAAGATCTTTAGTTAGCATACCAGTTGTTTGTTTTTTCGTTGGAAGATAAATATACATATTATTACACCTGCATCAATCTTCTTCTTTTTGAAATGCATGTCAACTTCAATATGTTTTATCCTATCAAATAGAGCCAAATTATAAGTTAAAGCAATGCCCTTGTTATTAAAATAGACTTGTCCAGGTGTCTTTTGAGACACTTTCAAATTCTTCAATTATCCTGCTAACCCATATACCTAATTTCATGGGTAAAAACTCTAAATTCGACTTCAACACTACTCACTACTACATTTTATTTTCTACCATGCCATTAACTAAATTTCCTCCGACTACCTAGAGGCAGATCTTCTATCAATTGTACTTCCAGCCCAATCTACATCAGTATATAATATAACTTTAAAATGGTCACGTTTCATGCAACCTAGTGTAAAGGTAAGTTAGTTGAGTCGCAGAAGATTGAACATGCACACAAGCGACGTGTGTGACCGAACAAGCTTGGATTCCACACAAGTTATGTTTGGTTGGGTGAAGACAAACCTTGTCTAAAGTTCAACGAAGCCACAAAGACGGGCAAAAAATGTATATGGGGCTTGGATTTCTCTTAAGGCTTGTCGTGAGCATGTCAAGACAGGACGTGCACATACAGGCGACATGTGTGACCCAACAAGCTTGGATTCCGCGCAAGTTATGTTTGGTTGGGTGAAAACAAACCTTGTCTAAAGTTCAACGAAGCCACAAAGACGGACAAAAAATGTATATGGGGTTTGGATTCCTCTTAAGGATTGTCGTGAGCATGTCAAGACAGGCGATGTGTGTGACCGAACAAGCTTGGATTCCGCACAAGTTATGTTTGGTTGGATGAAGACAAACTTCGTATAAGGTTCAACGAATCCACAAAGACGGGCAAAAAGTGTATATGAGGCTTGGATTTCCCTTAAAGCTTGTCGTGAGCATGTTAAGACAGGACGCAGTACGGTTGAAAATGTACAATCATGACACAACACAACAAAAAAAAACTTATGGGTAAATCAGAATATATACGACAAGTTGGAAAAATAGGTTTAAGACATTCAAGATGGACTACAAAATTCAAGAATTACTAGGCATCCTATTTATTAAATAGGTACCTTTATCTTTTATAAAATCACTCAAATATGCATTGAAATACTAATTTACATCGTCTAAGTGTAAAATGTTGCTTTTGGTCTGAAATTGAGTTTCAATCGTATCATAAAAATATTGAAAAGATTTCACCTCATATGTAATTGTCATTAAGTAGACCCAAGATAGACATGTGTGACCGTCAATAAAAGTCACAATCAACTTTTTACCACTAGGAGTCAAAATTTTAACAGGACCCAAACATCACTATGGATTAAGTAAAATGGTTCGAGGCTATGTAAGGCTTTGGTAAGTATGTGACTTGATGGGTTTTTTTTTTTTGCAAAAATGCAACTTTCCCAATGAAACAAAGTGCCATCAAGATAGAGAACACTGGGATGTCCTAACCTACAATACCAAAGCATTGTTCATGAATAGAAAGGAGAACGGATACTACAAAAGATGAACTAGTCATGTGATCAACGGACGAACAGGAACTCTAGACGTGAAGATATCGTCGACAATAGAGTTGTTGTTTTAGGATGACGGGTAGGGTTCCGACGGTGATGACGAACGCGAAGAGACCATTTTGGAAAGAGAATAAAAATATAGATCCAACAAAAATATATATATTACAGAAATAAATAGCAAATATATACATTATACACATTTAATATTATAAAAGTACAAGGAAATCCAACAAAAATGAACATTATAATTAAACGTCCATAATTCATAAATTATCAAGTTTGGCCTAGACGTGTACTATAGGAAAATTACTTCATGATTATCAAGTTTTGTTCGATGAGAGAAAATTCTAAGAGAAGCAGAACAAAATCCAGGATAAAAATATAACGTCGATAAGCTATAGCCTAAGTCATCATACCTCTGTGCAACCTCTTTCCGTACGGTGTACCTAATTTTCTTGTCAAAACATCTCTCCTTCCGCTTTTCACGAAACCGAACCAGGGAGGCAATTCTCCGTGATAAGTTGGAGCGCTTTGGGGTGTCAAACATACCCTGAAGATGACAGGAAAGATCTAATATATGAACATAACCACATAATATGGAGTCTAAATTTCCATGATTTGCATTACCCTGTTGTTATCATCGTATGGTACTTCCATTGTAGGCACACCGGTTGGTACATCACGTCCTCCAAGAAGTAAGAGCACAGCTTGTACCTGTCATCAAAACCAGGTAATTCTTCCAAAGAAAGCAGACTCCAAACTATAATGGATTTCAAGATTAATGAACAAGAAGATGCAGCCATAATATGTAAGCTTTAGAAAAAAAACCTAGTGAACAAGAAGATGTCAATTCACCACCATGTACCACATGCTCAAACTATTCTTTCAATGGAACAGCAGAAAGTTTCGACTTCATTACCATTATTTCTTTCATGTTTCTAACAGAACCTATTTCTAGCTAACTGTGTCTAGCTCTTACTTCATCTCATTGTTTAGACAGGGCCAATCTGTCGGCCCTGTCAATGATATCAAATCTAAAACGAATTGAAATAACTATAAAGATTCAGAACTCTCGTGTATCATAGGTGTCCCGTCTGGTGCAAAAAAAAGGTAGCCATTTCCTTATCTAAACCAAATTGATAAAGGTAGCTTTTAAAACGTGTATGCTAGGGAGAGGTTTCCACGCCCTTATAAAGAATGTTTTGCTCTCCTCCCCAACCGATGTGGGACTTCACAATCCATCCCCCTTCGGGTCCAGCGTCTTTGCTGGCACACCGCCTCGCATCCACCCCCCTTCGAGGCTCAACCTCCTCGCTGGCACATCGCCTGATGTCTAACTCTGATACCATTTGTAACGACCCAAGCCCACCCGCTAGCAGATATTGTTCTCTTTGGGCTTTCTCTTTCGGGATTTTCCTTAAAGTTTTTAAAACGCGTCTGCTAGGGAGAGGTCTCCACACCTTTATAAATAATATTTTGTTCTCCTCCCCAACCGATGTAGGACTTCACATCAAACATACTCAAGTAAGACAAGAGAACAAAATCAATCATCCCAAATTTCAATGAGAGGAAATAGACATGGTTGTCTAATTGACAATGGTATGGTAGTCATCGGATTCCCGGGTGTAATAGGTGTTGACCATGTGATCGTGAAGGCAGCCCACAATTATGTGGGTGGTCACCAGATGTGCATGTTTTCCTTCCATTGAATAGTCCAATGAAACACGAGAGGTTGCCCCCAAGAAATTGGGAATGAATATGAAAAATATCCAAATGCCACAGCATAAAGCTCTATGAATAGCGTCCGACAACAGAATTTCATACTACAACTCAATGATAGAAAAAAAAAACAGGACATAAACAGGAAAAGAGACGGAAACTAAATTATGAGATCTGCACATGAATGTACGACATACTCATTGAAAAAATACGAATAATCTAACAGTTTGAACAAAATTAATTAAGGATGTCTTCCCAAAGTCTGTCTCTCCGTTTCGCAGGCACTCAGAGTAGCATAAAGACACTGGTTTAGGTTCATGAGAGTCTCAGCAACTCCAGCTTGTTCAAATTAAGCATAACTACGAGAACAAGAGCATATACTCATAACAAAACTGCCAGACAACAGGCGAAGAGGTACCTTTTCGGGAGTAACTGCGGGGAACACATAAACCTCGCCCTCAAAAGAAAGCGTAAGCTCACTAGTTCTAGACGCCATGACCAACCCACCATGCTTCACTACGCTCACCGAAGTCATATGAGCCCCTTCGACATCATCCATAACATCTCCGCCGCCGCCGCCGCCACCATCATCTTCATATTCACCGTCGTCATTCCCCATCATTGTAGGAACTTGGACATGTTCCTGGAAGGGACGCGCTTGCAAAGGCTGAGGATTTGCAGCCGCCATTCAGTTCGTCGAAAGCCCTAAATGCACCGGAAAGAAAGCCCTAACCATCAATCAGCTTCATGGGTTCCACAAAATTCCGAAAACCCAGGCTGAATCGAAAATTCGAGCTCGAATAAGCTTCAGAAACCAAGAAGATAGAAAAAAAGTAATTAAAAAAATTATAAAAAAAAAAAAAAAAAAATCTACCAGAAATGGTTAATGGATTTGCTAGATGTGCCCTTGTGGTTCCTTGGAGAGACTCAAAACGGGTAATTTTCAAATTTCCGTCTTTCTTTTTCTTTCTGTTTTTTTCCTTTAAAAAAAAACATAATTAACGAAAATAATGACGGCGACAGTGGGACCACATGATTTGACGGCTACTGTTGGTCAACGGGTGTCAAGGCTAGTGGACTCATGGGCCGGCAGGATTGTTGGTTTTATAATCAGATCCAACGGCTGGTAACAGCCGCTGAATGGATAATGTTTGTGAAATTATTTCGGATATAGAGGTGGGCCCTATTCTTTAATAAATAAAGCCTTTACTATGTCTGTTTCTCGTTGACTATCTTTTTCCATTTCCCCTTTCTGTCTATGGACACTCTCGCCAACTTTCATTTATTCAAAGGGCAATTTTAGCTTTTGGGGCCCCAATATTTATTCTTGCCAATCTAAAAAGATTGGCTATTATTACAAAATCGGTTCAAGCTATACCCTAAATTTAGCCATGCAAAGGACTCCAAAAGAAAAAAGCTATACCCTAAATTTAGCCATGCAAAGGACTCCAAAAGAAAAAGGACGCAAACCTCGATTAAGGGGAAACGTACTTTGTTGGAGATGTTGGATGAAAATCTCACATCGGCTAATTTAGGGAATGATCATGGATTTATAATCAAACAATACTACCTCCATCGTATTAGGCCTTTTGAGGGCCCAAAGCAAAATCATGAGAGTTTATGCTCAAAGTGGATAACATCATACCATTGTGGAGAGTCATGTTCATCGAACATTACTCTGATACCATATTAGATGAACACGACTCTCTACCATGGTAAGTAAATTGCCAATTAAGCACTAAGTATGACATGTTAGGAAAAAATCTATATGAGTCCAAGCCTTTAATATTTTAGCTCGCTAAGTGAAACTTAAAAATTGTCTTACGTAGGTTTTTAGAGCCTAGCCAAATTAAAAGTCAGGTCTCGAGACTAATAAAATCTAGTAAATGTAAATGTACCCACACCCTAGTGAGCCAGGGAGAAGTTTCCGAGATTAAGACCACCATTAATAAGTCGACCCTTTTAGCCAGTTGTGTCCACCATTTTAACCGACTTAATAGTTTTGTCCCTGATCAATCTAATAACAAATGTATACATCATAATAAAATATAATGGAAAAAGGTAATCACCAACATGAACACAAAATGGTAATTGACATATATTTTTTTTTCCGAGCTCAAACGTTCAAATCTACACACCATGAGGGATATCGAAAATTTGTAGAGAGAAAAAGAAGGCAATCAGCAATACTTTATAGGGTAGGTAAGAGGGTGACATAATGAAGAGAAGATGTTTTTCTTCTCCTATTTAATTTAAGGCATTGCTATATCTGTACATTCTACAACCCACGTTGTAAAATTTCCAAAACGAGGGCGTGATGGAATGAAGCCAGAAGCAGCCAGAAATGGCCTTTTTTTTTTTTTTATCTGTAATGACAAACATAATTCTTTCTAATGCTCAGCCATTAAAGTAGAGGTATCACCATTTGGGAAAGAAACGAGATTGCTTGGTGCATGGTTACCACGTCTGCAGTCGAAGTCCTTGGCAGCATCACTTTCACACTAAAATGATGAAATTAGTTGAGAGTTGGAACATGGAATACATATAAAACCAGAATGAGTTCATCAAAAATTAAACAAAGAAGAAGAATTTCGACAATCGGCGCATACCTGTTCGGCCGGAGTCACCCGATGGTCCTGACTTCTCTTTGAAAGATCCTTTAAAGTGCCCTGCAATGTTGCATGAACAAGACATTGAAAATTGGATTGCTTAACAGCAGATTGTTCAAGAGAATAATGAAGTCTTAGCAGTAGTGATGCTTGCTCAAAATGCAAAAGCAAATGAAATTGCCAACTAAACGGTATACATAACGTAATAGACATTCAAGCATAAGAGAATAGCAGGGGTGAAAATGGGTCGGGCCAGGTCGGGTCTACTACTGCAGAACCAGTCCGACCCCAACTGGTTCAGTTGTGCAAAGGATAAACCTGATCCGACCCAGTGTCGGTTTTAAGGTTTTTTTTCTTTCCTTAGATTTTCGACGTCAAGGACCACTCTTGCTCCCTATAGTTCCTTCCTCCCCAAGCACAGCAAACACTCGAAAAATCCTCCTTCGACACGGAAATTCAACACTCTACAGCATCAAAAACATAAACCCAGACAACCATACAATTTACAGGAATCTCAACAACATAGAAGGGTAAAAACAGAGGGGGTCGAGTGGGTAGTTAAAGAAGTTTGAGGTGAAATCCAGATGGGGTTCTTTGTTTCTTCCCTCAAACTTGGAGAGATTTTGAGACCCATTTGAGGAAGATGAATCAGGGGTGAGATGGAAATTGTTGCAGTGAAAGAGGGATAAGCCTGGCGTCGGAATGGAATAGTGAACATGATTGGAATTGCATTTGCGGGCGAGCCGGGTTTCAAGGAGGTAAAAAGATGAAGAATATCAATTGCAGAATTGTGGAAATTGTGGGAGCAGAAAACAATCAAATGTTAAAGTCAAGTCACCATTGTAGGGGAAGAGCAACCAGAGTAACCCGTTTGAATCCATCGCCAAGCCACTGTTGGAGATAGTGGATAGCACATTGGAATTCGTTAGGGAAAGACGTGGGCAGCATTGGGCGTTAAGAGAAATAAGAGGAACGATGTTCGTTGTTTGCCAGCATTGGGGAAGAACCACCAGAGTATTTTGCCGCTCACTAGAGGGAGTGTCGTCTCCTTGTGAATGGTCATAGTTGGACATTGAAACTTGAGAGAGAAGGCTGTGAGTGTGAACAAGGATGGCGCAAAGGGGAAATATGAGAGAACTAAACCCTAAAATGTCGGTGTGGATTTGTTGTTTTGATACAGATCCAAACCGAACCTTGGTTATCAAGAACCAGCACAAACCGAACTGATTCGGTTCAATTTCTTACACCTCTAGGGAATAGGGATAATAACAAATAGTAACAACCATAATAGGAATAGAAGACAATTGTAAAATTCACATGGATCATCAAAATAGAAAATTCTAAACTTGATATAATAGAAATGCAAATGCACTCGACTCCCTTGCCTCCTGGGGCATCAGCCAGAAATTCTCTTACAATAGGATATAAAGTTTAACATTCTGACTTTTTGAGTACTATAATCCTTAAAAGTTCTTGAAATTTATTGGCAACTATAAAATATCAACTATTATATATGATACTTAAAATCTAACACAAGTTAGGAGGGTTTTGTTCTGCCCCCGCTCACCTTGTAAGTGCAAATAAAAGAAGCACAATCAAATATTATAACGATCTCACTATGACTGTAACATTGAAGGGCGAATTGACACTATGCATGCATAATCATGTATGAATATAGTTCAAGATGCATATACCAACTATACAAGTGATGTACTAATGTATTTTATAAAGTCATAAGGCAATAGAAATTATCATAACATTAACGGGTATGCATGCCTCCACACAGTCTGTGCACGTCTGCGTGCTATACTTAGTATATAGGAGCACAAGAACAGGTTTATTCGACCTGAAGGTGTTTGTGGCTCAGTTCCCTGACCATGGACCACTTTCAACTGAACCCACAGCAATCATTTCCAAATTTTACGTTTACCAGGATCAATCGGCAGTAGTTAAGAAACCACTGTAGTGTCTCAACCAAATATACTCGGTTTGAATTGGTTCTAGAACTTAATAATCCATTCCAAAATCAGAAACACTGACAGTTCTCTTATTTATATAACAAAGAGAAATGTATTCAAACACTTGACAATTCTCAACTCAAAGGCGAGGGGGTCATTAATTATTTACTATTTCCAGAAGTTGCACATCGCTGAATCCAGTCAGAGTTTTATGCTCAAAACTGCAGTCACAAACCAATTGGGAGAACACTGGAAATTTTGGTTATAGAGAGGCACCTTGAACAAAGATATGGGCAGTGGGGTTCGCTCTAGAATTCTTAAAAAAGACGAATATAATGGATGTGCTTAAGGTGTTCTAAGATTTTGTTGGGAAGGTTCTCATCAACTTAAAAAAAATACAAAAAGGCTCAGGCACACAAGCCCACAGGGGCACACCGAACTAACCAAGGCCCACACCTTGCACAGAGGTCTCTCCTACCCTCTAAAAAGTATGTTGTTCTTTCTCTCCAAAGCCCTCAAACAATCACACCCCATATTCTCACAAAAACCTTCCTTTTTCGTGAAAAGGAGAGGTATAATAGAATTTTTTGTTGTTTTTTTCTTTTCTTTTTTTCTTTTTTTCTTCCTCACATGATCGAAAACTGACAAATGGGCTTTAACAAAAAAAATATACAAATTTGGATGCAGTAATGATCCACAACGAAGCAGTGAAGGATTTGAAGGGAAAAGGAAAGCTAGTTATATAAAGCTAGGAAAAATCAAGTTCAAAGGAACATCTAAAGAGTCGGGAGGTTTTATTGGGATAGTGCTGGGTTGGAGGGTGACAGTCATTTAGTCAAGTTGAGTTGAGCATCCTTGCAGAAGATTTAGGATGGGATGGGGGTGGTAGGTCTAGGGAAGAAAATAATTTTCAGAACTTAACCAAGTTCAAAAGGAACATCTAAAGAAACTGCATGGAAGAGATGAACAGAAAATGAAAGAAGCAAAGAGGACAGGCGGAATAAACAAGAGAAGCAAAAAAGGATAGAGATAGAAATAATTATTGAACAAGAAGATTAAAACAACAATCACGGGGGGTCAGGCAACCAAGAATCGAAGGAGAAAAACCTCAAAGAACTTTTAACTAAACCTCTATTAATGATCAAAAGTTCATCAACTCTATAGAGAAGTTATAGCCAAATAATCCAAATAAACCAACTAACTAACTAGAAAAGTAAAATGATTAACAATTCAAACAAAAACTACAAAACTACTTCTAATTACACTACATCAAGAAGCAGCAAAATGGAAGAAGAAAGGGAAAAGGGAGATATTTTAATAAGGTGGCGGTGTGTGCCAGCAAGGACGCTGGCCCCGAAGGGAGTGGATTAGGGAGTCCCTCATCGATTGGAGAAGGGAACTAGTGCTAGCGAGGAAGCTGGGCCCCAAAAGGGGGTAGATTGTGAGATCCCTCATCGGTTGGAGAGGAGAACGAAACATTTTTTATAAGGGTGTGGCAACCTCTCCCTAGCAGACGTGTTTTAGAACCTTGAGAGGAAGCCCAGAAGGGAAAGTCCAAAGAGGATAATATCTGTTAGTAGTGGGCATGGGCCGTTACAGGTGGTTACTTAAGTAACAGAGAAGCAGAAAGATTGTGTTAGAATAAGAAGAAAAATGCAAGAACGGGTGAACGTTGTTTGATATAGAAATTTTTAACCACATCGACAAATTTTCTTAAAGACCAATGACCACCAAAAAGACCCAAAATAACCTAGACACCCTATCGTCACCTTTTCTATTTCCAATGGTGACCTCATCCTAAGGCAGCTAAAGCCTAGAATCATCGTGCCCCATACAGATCAATGAAAATGATAACACGCCCAAGCAAACAAGCACTCGAAAACAAAAGTTCACACACAATTAGGCAATAGCATAAAGATGACGCACGTTACATCATAAAAGCCAATAAGTTCCAGGCAAAGGTCTGGCATATTCGTTAGCCAGACCATCTAGGTAAAGTGCAGCTTTCCTAAAATATAATAAATAGTACAAAGTATCAACTTCTTCAGGAGCATACTTACCCTGTTAGCCCAAAAAAGTCCGCAAGCGTTACAAAGTGATCTAGGCCCAGATGGTCCTCGTCGCATCATTGGGGTCACCATTGAACTTACGCCACAATTTGTGCATCTATAGAAAGTACAAAATTGCATAGGTATAAATAAGATTTTTGATAACAACGTATATATATAAGATATAAACGTGAATTCTGGCATATAACAAACTACAAATTCTGATACTGAAATGAAATGCCAAATTCCACAGACAGCATTCTAGTGTTAAAATAGTTGTTTCGCATCGTTATAATCGAAAGGACCGTGAAAACTCACGATGTTTCAAGTGGATTTTCATCTCGACGAGACTCTGAGACACTGTCATGGCTATACGAACCATCAGGCTTCTTGGAAGAAGTAAACTGTCCTTTGTTGCGTTGCATCCTGCAATTACTTTATCAACTTAAATAAGAGATCAAAAACCCAGACTTCGTTCAAATGCAAAAGATTGAGTGAAAACACAACGTGCACAAACTAAAAAACGTCTAATGTACGAAACTGCGGTAGAAATAAACAAAATCCAGCCAGTAACTTAACATGTTCAACGCCAGACCTGAGAGCAACCTCCTGACGGACACCATATCTAACTTTTTTGTCAAAACATCGCTCCTTCCTCTTCTGTCGAAACCGATTTAACGAGGCCGCCCTTTGCGGTTGACTACTGCGACCGGGTAAGTCAATAGCATTCTATCAAATATGAAGGAAACAAATTAAGAAGTAAAACATACATTTCTCCTAAAAGAATGTCATACTCATACAAGTCTCCAGTAGTACCCTCTGATTCTGATTTACCAAATCCACGCTTGGCTGACCCGAAGATAGTTCGCAGCCACCTAACAACAACAATACTGCTTGAACCTACAAAGCAGGCGGAATGTCATTATTCTACAATTAACCAACCTAATGTTCAATTCTCCCACCCCTTAAGGCCGCCATAGAAATTGAGGAAAAATACAATGTATTCCATTCTGAAAACTCACAAGATTCATAAACCCGGTCCCATTACGATAATTCAGAGCACCGAGAAGAAAAAAATTGAAAAACTAAAACCCTAAATCGCATAACCACTTTACCTTCTCGGGAGACACTGCGTCGAAGAGATAGACTTGGCCACGGAAGGAAAGAGTGAGCTGGCTTGAACCATCGCTGCGTTGAACAGCCATATCCGAACCATCACCGGCCGAAACATAGACAGCATCTGGGTTGAGATCCTCGATCATGCTGCCAACTCCAGCGCCGTCTTCGAGCGAGTGAGCTCCGTATCGAACAAGGCGATTATCCAAGGCCTCGCCGGTGTCGCCGCAGTCGGGAGTGGAGGCGATCTGGTCGCCCATGGTCAACGGTTCAGCTCGTCCGTACATTAACTCCGGCAGAACAAAATCAAAGGTGTTTGCAGCATTGCAGAATGGGGAAATCAGGAATGGCCGGCGAGAAAATTAACAGAACAAATAGATGAGAATCGAGGCCGACGAACAGACAATGGAGGAAGAGGAGCTCAAAGAAGCCTGTGTGAAGATGTCGCGGAGTCTGCAGTTACAGTGGCCGTCGTTGCGTTTGAAAACTCTATGAAGTGAGAGAAAGGCGTTCGACAGAGGAATGTAGATTAAAGATTTCTTCAAAATTAACATAATTTTAAAATAATTACAAAATAATGTCATATATATTTTTAATTTTTACCCATAAAAATCATTTCAATTTCCATTTATTATTTTAATAGAAAAAATTCTAAATATATATTTTTAGAATAATCATTAATTTTGTGTTTTTTAATAAAATTTAATGGTCTTTTCCATTTATGTGTTTCTTAAAAAGGAATATTTTAGTCACAAAATTCAACATTTTTAGATTTAATAGATAATTTCCATTAAATTGAGTAACTAAATTAAGCATAAAATTAAATGTTTATTATGAAAATTTACGTGTGAAAAAATATAATAAATTATTATGGTTTTGTCTAATTGACAAATTAACATTCACAATATTTATATAAATCTATATATAACATAATTTTGTAAAGGTAAAAAAAAAAGATAATAATGTATATAGAGTGGATTTTCAAGCCAACATTTTATATTTTATAAAATACAATTATTTTATAATTTGTTAACTTTTATACACATTATATATAAATATTAATATTTTTTAGAATATCTTCTATGTTTTTTTGTTTTTTTTTTTTTTGTCCTGTTAATTACGTGCATCGTGCGAAAGGCAAAGACACACATGGTGGGTGATCTTCAAGCTATCTCGTTGTCTACAAAGTTACATTGTCGTTTGATAAGGAGAATGTAACGACCCAGTTCCACTGCTAGCATATATTATCCTATTTGGGCTTTCCCTTTCGGGCTTCCCCTCAAAGCTTTAAAACACGTTTGCTACGGGAAGGTTTCTATACCCTTATAAAGGTGATTTGTTCTCCTCCCCAACCAATGTGGAACATCATAGAAAAATCCTTTAAATAACTATTTTGTCGTCAAACACTAACGTGTTAAAAATTTACCTTGTATGAAAAATAACAAGGGAGTCTACTGAACAACCATCATACGAGAGCATTGCATCTCGTTGGCTCAGTATCATCATAAACTGTTTCAATCTAAACAATAGAACACAGGAAAGAGATTGACTTGTACTCTCGAAGTTTGACGGGGTCCTTACCCATTTAATACCTTAAATTTAATAGTTTCATCCAATTATAAAGTAAAATTAGCCTAATTTAATCATAATGAGGAGGTATTCATTTTCTCAAAATTGAGTTAAATTTTGTGTTAAAAATATAATTTTTAATTATTATAAATCTCAATAGTATATATGTGGAAGCCTGCCCAATCACGTGTTATTGGGGGGCTGAAATTCCATTTTTCCCCCATTATATTTTATTATTGTTATTATTTTTGTCCCATTTAATTATGAGTTTTTAACTTTAGTGCGTTTGACATTTCTCTTTGCCGCGCTCAACTGTATATGCTTTAGCTTTTGCCCAATTTTAGTCAATGATTGTCATTATACATATCTATTCTTTTCACATTTAACCCAAAACGACGACGTAAGGAATAAATAAATAAATAAGTTACGCTTATGAATTATTATTATTTTTTTATATTTGTCTTTATTTCAAAAATTTTAAAATGAATAATTTTCTCTTTAGTTCCACGATATATAAAATTAAAATTCGAACATATGACCTATTAATCAACGTTAGCATATCAACTAATAAATCTACGCGACAAATTTTTTATTAACTATCAAATTCTACATCTTGTTTCCAACCTTTAAATCTCATAATATACACGTAGAAACACAAATTATAACTTAACTTTTAACTATTTATATTTTAAAATATGTTTCACAGTCGAAAAAATTTTGAATTATATAAATTATTGGATGAAAGTCCAACATCTACTAATTTAGGAAATGATCATGCGTTTATAATCAATTAATACTGTTTCCATTGTTACGAGAATTTTTGAGTAAGCTCGAAGCAAAACGATGAGAACTTACTCAAAGTAAACAATATCATATCATTGTGGAGAATCGTATTATTCTACACATTTTTTTTTCCATTTTCGTACCTTTTTTAAGAGAATTATTTACAAAAATATTAAAGGATAATTTTCCTTTTTTAATATAAATTACGTAAAAAAATATAAAACATTCGGATAAATCCAACAATATTTCACGAGTAATGTTTAAGAATGAAATAATTAAAATACAATTTTGTATATGTAAAATTATTATTATCTTTTTGAAAAAGCTATGCCAATAAGTTAAAAAAATAGCATATATTAATTATAATAATAATAATAATAGAAGGTGATATAGGAGCAATTGAATGGCCGTTGGGTAACTGCATCCACCTAGGAAGCGACCTAAATGTCCATATATCAACCCTAATATTTGCATGGAAAGTTGGGATCGTAGATGATACCTACAGCCTACCTACAAGTGGGTCCCACTCCCCGAGCACGCATCTCCACAATCCGATCTTAAATGCACGGCCGTGATTCAACGACCAACACCGAACTAACCATGTGAAGTGCCGCACCGTAGCATTCCCTCCCTGGAGAAAAAGGTTTCGTCTCCCTTAAAACTTTCCGAGCGGTGATCACCGGAAACAGAATAAAAAGAAAAAGTTATTATTTAAATAAATAAATAAAAAAAGAAACCGAAGCCGAAATCCTCGATCACGTCAAATCGTACTACGCGGCGCGTGTTTTGTCACGCGCCATAAATAATAATTAAATTAATAAAATTTAAAATTCTCAGTTCTGGCCATTTCTTCACAGTTCCATACCAACTCTCGCATTTGTATATTAATGGTAATTCATATTTGTTATTAGCCCATAATTTTTATTTATTTATTTATTATTTTCCACTCCGATTCTCTCTCCTTTTTCTTTTTCACACACACACACTCTCTCTCTCTCTCTCTCTCTCTGAAATTCTCCGTCTCCGTTCACTGTGCTTGACGAACTTTATCTTATATTTATTCATTGTTTTTGGCCATTGAAGAGCCACTTTACAGTTCAAGCTAGACGCTAATTTTCGTCCTTTCTTTTTTTTTTTTCTGATTTTTGTGTGTTCTTCTTCGTATTATCATTGCGTACAATGAGCGAACCAGAGGAGAGATTTTCCGGCTTAGATCCAGCGTTCGCCGGTGAGTCTTCAGTTTACGGTTTTGATTTTTGTTGTTGTTTGTTCTTCACAAGGATGTTGATCGATGTTCTGTTCGTGTTTGCATTTAAGCGCTATGTTGATATCAATGTCTTTGCAACTTCTTGGACAATGTCATTCATGGCGTCTGGCTTTAGTATTTATTTTGTTTTGGCTTTTTCTTTCTCTGTCACTTTGCTTTTGGTTCTTCTTTTTTTTCCTTTTTAAATTTTCTCCCCTTTTTCCGAACAGTATCTTCATGTTTAATGTAGCTGTTTATCGACATTGTTTTTGATGTGTGGTTTCTCCTTTTGGATCATCTTTATCAGGCCATTGCATTGCACGATCTATTTTGGTGGATGTAATTTGATTTTTGTTTGTCTGATTTTGTTATTCACTTGTGATTCTGCTGCGTGTTTGGTCGAATGTCTGGATTCAGTGAACGCATGAGACATGCTTGTGTTTCAGGTTATGGAAAATGCAGCAGCAAGATGAGTATGGAAAAGAAGAAGGAGATAATCCATGAGATTGTTCTAAAGTCCAAAGCCGCCACTGAAATTCTTAGGTCTTTTACTCGTAGGGAGCTACTTGAGATCATCTGTGCTGAAATGGGGAAAGAAAGGAAGTACACAGGATATTCCAAATCTCAAATGATAGAGCACCTTTTGAAGTTGTACTCTCAGAAATCCGATGTTTCTTTACTAGACAAAACCCAAACTGGCCATAAGAGGCCCCGAAACACGGACCAATCATCGGTTGTGCTTTCGGATTCGAATAACAGCACTTCCTTGGAGACTGATGAGGAATTTTCTGAAGTCAAATTTTGTCAGAATGTGGCTTGTAAAGCATCTCTAAATCCAGTTTTTGCTTTTTGTAAGAGATGTTCATGTTGCATCTGTCATTGTTACGATGATAACAAGGATCCAAGTCTTTGGCTGACCTGTGGCTCTGACCCTTCTAATGAGAACGATTCTTGTGGAATGTCATGTCATTTGGAGTGTGCCCTGAAGCATGAAAGGTCTGGAATTGTGAAGAATAGTCTCTGTGAAAAGCTAGATGGAAGTTTTTACTGCGTCTCGTGTGGAAAGATCAATGGATTGATGGGGTAAGTTATAGTTCGCTTTCTTTTACTCCTAAGTTAGAATTCCTAGCTGAATTATTGTTCGACTTGGATACATCCTCCGAACGTGACGTATAAGACAACCGAATAATGTCCTATAAATTTTCAACATGCAGGCAATATACAAACTAGATTCACTAGCCACTTTGTAAGCCTAATTATATCTATATTTGGGTTAGTTTATCAACTGATTAGAAAGTTGCTGATTTACAGAAGTTGGAGAAGACAACTGCTAAATGCCAAGGAGGCCAGAAGAGTGGATGTACTATGTCTTAGACTATCCTTGTGTCACAAGATTCTTGTAGGGACAAATCTACACAAAGAATTGCACAAAACAGTAGAATTGGCCGTGACCATGCTGACAAATGAAGTGGGGCCCCTTCATGAGGTTTGCTTAAGGATGGCAAGGGGTATTGTCAATCGGCTGTCCTGTGGTGCGGAGGTCCAGAAACTATGTGCTTCTGCTGTGGAGGCCTTTGATTCTATGTGTTGCGGCCCTTACAGAGATTGTATGCAAAAGAGAGAAGCATTGAGTAAGTGTCATCTCTTCTTTCCCAGAAAGAATTGATTTCATGAATTGATATGTTCTTCCTCTTTTAAATTCGATTCGAAGTCGGAATTAGATGTGATGCTTATTATCTGTGTGATTCTGCCTTGAAATTCATTTTCACTGTTCATTGCAATTTTCCTTGGCAGACTGTGAGATTCGATTTGAAGATTCTTCCCCTACCTCTGTGGTGGTTGTGCTCCAATATGATGATCATCTGTTAAAAGACTTCTTAGGCTGCAGACTTTGGCATCGTAAAGCAAACGCCGAGGATTATCCCGACCAGCCATCTTTCATTGCATTGAAGCCAGAAAAAAAGTTCAAGTTCAATGATCTTCTTCCTTCAACTGAGTACTACTGCAAGGTTTCTTTATTTAGTAGCACACAAGTGTTTGGTGTTTGGGAAGCCAAATGGGTCACCCCCAAATTATCAGCACCATGTCCAGCTTTGGGGAAGCATAGAAATGGAGAAATTAAGAACTCTGAACTACTTCATTCTCGGGCGGATTCGAAAAACAACCCGACAAATCTTCATCCATTGGATGGAGGACTCTACAAGAGCAAATTTGAAGGGCTATACAAAAATCCCTCTCCAAAGAACTCAATCACTTCAATGAAACCAATATCAGTTTGTCCTTCCACCCCTTGTAAAATAAGCGAGACACGCACCCTTCTCGGTTCGAATTGCAAAAGGAGAGCTGAAGAGTCCGACTATGATTATTCTGTTAGAATGGTGAAGTGGCTAGAGCACGAAGCGCACATCGACGAGGACTTTCGAGTGAAGTTCCTGACTTGGTTCAGCTTGAAAGCATCAGTGAAAGACAGAAGAGTTGTTAGTGCTTTTGTCGATGCCTTGATCGACGACCCACCGAGCTTGGCGGGTCAGCTAAGCCACACCTTCATGGATGAGATCTTCTGTAACCAGAAACCTACTTCTAAGCATGAATACTGCAATTGGATATGGCGTTAAAAGCTGTAGGTAATGTAGGCTGTCTCTTATAGATTTGAACATACCATATCTTGCGCTAGTGTGAAACAAACAAGCGAAGTATGTAGGCCTTTTTGTGACTGCTGGCTGGCTGATTTGATCATGCTGTACTTGGTTTTGGGCTTTTGGAATGTCACTTTCAGATGCTGTTCATACGGTTCAACTTATTCATGAAACAGTTGTTTCCGATGCGTCAAACAGGAAACTGTATGGAGCTTTGTTTTTTCTTTCCTCCTCAGAGCTCACGTGGTTAGACTGTTTAACTGATGACGTGGATTGCCAAGTGGCATCTTTCGCTCACCTGGTTAGACTGTTTAACTGATGACTTGGATTGCCAAGTGGCATCTTTATGCACTAATCAATCTTGGAGGTTCATTAGTTTTTGGATTTGCTTTCAAAATTATGCTCCCTCTATGAATTAGTCTTTTGTTTAAACGTTTATTACTAATTAAATCATGATTAGGGGCTATTTAGATTGAGTTTGGATGAGCATAACTAATGGATAGCTCTAAAAGATAAGTGACATACGCTCTAGTTCAATTGCGCCACTGCTCCCTTTATTAATCAGAATACGTTAAATTAGGTATGCTTCTCAATTCTCTTGTTATAAGGGTAATTTTATAATTTTATAATATACGTTTCGTAATTATCCAATAGTTTATTCCAGGTCCTAATCACACGTATTCTAACCACCTAAGGTACATTATGCTTGCATGCTAGCTTGTTATAGCGATCCCTACATGTACTATTTGTCTAAAGTCAAGATGATTACTTTTGTGTGTTTAGAACCTAGAATGAACTATTTGGATAATTATTTATTATAAATTTACGAAATTGCCCTTAGAACAAGAGAATTGAGAATCATGCTTAATTTAATGTATGATGGAGAAAGGAGTGGTGGCGTAGTTGGCTAGGGGCATAGGTCTTAGGTTCTTCTAGATCAACTTATATTATTCTCACCTGCACAACTAACCGATTAATCCCCTTATTTTTCTTTTTGTATTAAATAATAATTAAGTAGATATTTGAAATTTCATATAAAATTGGTAGGACGTGATAATCGAAAAAAAAAAAAATATATAAATGGCCTTAAAAGTATTATGATTTTTGCAATGTACCTTAATTTATTCTAAATCTCCATTATGCCCTTCATTCTGTTTTACGGAAGTACCATTATAAGGCAATGATGAATTGAATAATTAAACTTTAACGAAATTGTCCCCAAACTCTTCCCTTTACCCTTTTGTCATATTTATTTTCCCCAAAGAGTATTTTAAGGTTATAATTAAAAAAAATAAAATAATAAAAGGAAAAAAAAATAAAATTTGTAATGGGAATATGGGTTTTAGCCCTAGGGCACCGCCTAGGCTCCGAACTTTGAGTAGTTAAGCCCAGCGGCACTGCTTCCCTCTCTGTTTCCCTCTCGCCTTTACCAATACTCACTTCTCCTGAGAGAGGATTCTCTCTTATCTACTCCTCAGGAGCTATGCCGGCCAAGGACAGCTTTCAAGGTATTCCATTTCTTTCCTTTTACTTTCGAGCACCTACTTTCGGAGTCGTTTCTATTATTATCTCTGGTGTCTGGATTGCTGTATTGATGTTGTTTTAGTTGGATTTCTCAAGGAACTTGGAATTTTTTTACATTATTTTCCGAGAATTTTGCTAATTTTACTGGCCGGAATTGGGCGGGATAGGAGAGTATTCCGAGTTAACAAATTGTCCGCGTTGAGAATTGAAGTTGTTAATTCACCTTTCCCAATTTTTCTCTGTAAAGAATGTGTTCTAATTTATTTTAATTTATTCCTTTGTTTGAAGTGTTTGATGTTATGGTGCCAATGTTTTTCATTCAATTTATTAGATATTATATATATTTGTGAATGATGGGTTATTGTTATTAATTTTGTTACTATTAGCTTTGGACAAGTATGTTGTTGGTGCTTATTTTTCTTATTCTTGGATGCATATCAGGTGTTTCAAATTGCTATGTTTTCAAAAGTCGACTGCAGGAATATGCACAAAAGGTGGGACTTCCTACACCTGTATATGAGACTATCAAAGAAGGGCCTTCCCATGAGCCAACATTTTATTCTACGGTGATCGTTAAAGATGTTAGATATGATTCACTTCCTGGATTCTCTAATCGCAAGGCAGCAGAGCAGTCAGCTGCTGAAGTAGCTCTGATGGAGCTGTCGAAATCTAATGATCTTAATCCACATGTCTCTCTACCTGTGGTAAGATTTCATATACCATTTTTAGTTTTTTGTGGACCTCTCAATAACCAAATCTTAGAGTCCATTATTTGTTGGATGATTATTCGAAGTTAGACTGACATAAATTGAGGGAAAGTTTGGTATTTGCATTTACTAAAAGCATTTCAGTATCCAACCTATTAGATTTCTTCTAAGTCATGGATTCAAGTCGTGAGGACCTAGATTGAACTTCTGTGCACAACCCTTCTCTACTCCTCTCACCTAAACTATCCATAACAACCTTCTCGTTTAGACTATGCCTGATTGTTTGTTCCTATGAAATTCTTATTTAGGTGCTATGTGGTATGTAACAGCCCAAGCCCACCGCTAGCAGATATTGAGGGGAAACCCAAAAGGGAACATCCAAAGAGGACAATATCTGCTAGCGGTGGGATTTGGCTATTATATGGTAAGTCTTTTTATAGCCCTCTTTTGGCTTAATATTACACATTTTCTCAATCTGCAACCACCGAGGAACTTAAACATAAGCTAGGAAAGACCTTCTCAACTCTCACTAACAGTTGCTTTGGGGTAGGAAAGATCCAACAGGCTTGACCAATGTCATAATTGGAGGAAGCTCCAACTACCCACAACTTGTGCTTTTGATTCGACCATCACTTACCTAGAATACCACACACATAAACTTATAGAAAGAAACCAAAGGTTTTTTTAGGACAGAAGTGTTGGGTTGGGAAGAAAGTAGGCCTAACAAAATTTTCATGAATCTTCCCAGAGTGCTCTATCTAACTCATTTATAATTAATTCTAATTGCCTTTTAATGTAAATAAATACTGATCGAAAGGATAAATACGTTTTTTTTTTATCTCTTCAATGCATCAATGAGAAATGTGGTTCTTAAAAAAAAGAAAAAAAAGAAAAAAAAAGAAGAATAAGAAAAAGGGAAAGGAAAAGGGTTCGTTTTATTCTTAACTTCATTGAGAAAAAAAAAAGTTATTTAAGAGGTATAAATCGACTATGAAGTGTGTCTTCTAATGGAATAATAGAGTACAGGGGGCTTAACATTGACAAATAAGTGATGTTGGGACAATATAAATCGATTATGTACAGTTCATTCTTTGAATCATATACTAGAGGACTTACCAGATCTATTATGCAAACAGTCATCTTCTACGCTGAAAATTGTTGTGGGAATTTGGCCGGTCTTTTGCTGTATCCTCTTATTATCAGGTTACATAGTAAATAAAGCAGCAGAGTTGTATCCTTTTCGTTGGAGTCTCATTTGGCAGAAGTACTTCCGCTTGTTTCAATGATAATACATTATCCCAAGCAGTTTGTTTTGAATAAATAAGAAAGCTTCAAATTTCTGTATGTTATCTAAATTCAAACTCTCACTAAATAAAGAATGGGCCTAAAACTATTGGGCTCTTACTAAACAGATTGTACTTTCTGCTTTTTTTTAGTGGTGGTGGAAGTAAAAAGAAGAAATTATGCTTTCTGTGGCAGTGTATTTTCCGCATCTTTTCTTTGACAACCTTACCTTTTTCCAGCATGAAACAGGACTATGCAAAAATCTGCTTCAGGAATATGCACAGAAGATGAACTTTGCAATCCCACTATATCAATGCAAAAAAGATGATAGTTCGGGCAGAACACCCCTTTTCTCGTGTACAGTAGAGATTGGAGGGATCCGCTACATTGGTGCTGCAGCGAAAACAAAGAAAGAAGCAGAAATTAAAGCTGCAAGAACTGCTTTGTTAGCTATCCAGTCTTGCCCGACGTCGCTGCCTGAGAATTCTGTTAATCAAGTTCAGCTCACTGTGATCCCGTGCAAGAGGAAAGAAGCAGCAGATTGCTCAGTCAAACCGAAAACTGCTGGAGCACCCCGAATAAAGAAAGGCCGATTCAAGAAGGTGGCGTCAAAGAAAAAAGGCCACAGAAATGGACTGCCCAATTTGGAGTTTAACTTTGATAGATCATCCTTCGAACCTCTTGAAACTAATGGGGTCGACCCGGTGCCAGGGTTAGGGGAATCCGTTGAATTAGCCAAAGATACCGTGCTGAATTCCGAGTATAAAACGACAGACCTAAGCTCAAGTGGCAATGATGTGCTGGTCTCTAACATCCAAAGCGACACGCCTCAGCTCCCAAATGGTAATTTCGGGAATGATCGTTTGGATGCTTTCAGTTCCAATCAAATAAACTGTTCAACTTCTGATGTTATGAGTTTTCCTCTCCCCGACGTTCAAGCTACTTGTGGTGAAGTGGCGAATGTGGCCACTGGAGTGACAGGTGAGCTTCACTGATCGACCGTTCCTCTGTACCTGTGTCATTAAGAGCAGCTTTGTGCTTGAGGGCTCTGACTTACAGGACCCGAACAAAACTACGAAATCCTGGTTTGAGTTATGCTTAGCTTGGTTTTGCAGTTGGTATAAGTAGTAAAACTGAGAGATTCATGAGTAGATTTATTGAAGATCTGAGACCAGCCATTTTAAGGGCCAACTATCCGAGAGCAGTTGCAGTGATCAGAGCGTTGTGAGATTCGCTTTTAGTATAGAAATCGTGCTTTGATATTTTCGTGGCTGTAATTTCATGATATCTATCCTTACAAGTTAATACCTTAGCACCCTGTCCAGTATTATTTAAATCATACCTTCTTCTGAAGCTTTTCTTTTTCCATTTTCGAGTTGTAAGAATTTTGCGTAGGGATTTAACTATTGATCTTTGAGAGGGTAGTAATTAGTGTCTTGTTCACTCAGGCAGGCAGGTTCGAATAGTTGTTTCCTAACCGTTTGTTTGTGTGTGTTGCATTGAGAAATTTTGGGCAGTATTTTCTAATTTTAATCAGCGGTTGCGAAGGATGATAGTGAGAAAAAGCTTAAAAAATGGATTATTTCAATAATTTCTTGCAAAAAGGACAAAATGGTCATTTCACACCGTGGACAATCTCATCAACCTTCATTTTCGTGGACTATATTTGGGCAATTTTGACGCCAACTCCAAATTACCGCACCAAATAATTTAGTTTCAAAATTAAAATCAAAATTACAAAATACCACAAAATTGCGTCTAAGCTGAAATATTAAAATTTCCGGAATGGCCTTGCCGTGATTTCTGTCTGTAGCCGATATTCGTTTCATCGACCGGCGGCGGACAGCTCAACGGTATGTTTCGTGCGTGAAACCCACGCTCCTCAAACATTGGCCACGATTACTCTCTCCGTACTCCTACTCCGCCACTGTTCCCACCTCGTTCTCATCATCTCTTCATAATTCTCCTCCTCGACGGTGAATATTTGCTCTCTTGTCGGAGATTTTTCCCTCTTCGACCGAATACTTTGCTAGGGTTTTGCCTGATTGTCTGACATAGCGAGAAGTAATCCTTCGTTGTTGTTGCTCCATTGTACGTGCATCGCATCAAGTAGAAAATGAAGCTTCAGAAACGATCTCTCAACGAGAATGACGTTTCCACTATCTTACGGAGGTAAGTGGTTTAATTTCGTTTGTTCCAAGATGAAAGAAGTAGTGGATCGTACTGACTGAGAAAGGAATCAATAATTATTCCAAATATTCTCGCATGTACCTGTTCATGGGAGTCTATGCGGAGAATCTTTGTGTATAGAGTGAACTGCTTATTTAAGATTTCGCGTATTGGACAGGTACTCTCCCACAACGGTGCTGGCGTTGTTACAAGAAGTGGCACAAGTACCAGAAGCGAAAATTGAATGGAAGGAGTTGGTTAAAAATACTTCGACCGGGATTTCTAATCCTCGGGAGTACCAGATGCTATGGCGGCATTTGGCTTATCGTCATGCGTTGCTTGATAATTTAGAAGATGAGAAAGCACCTTTGGTCAGTGGATGATGTTGATTAACTAGTTTTCACGTTTGATTTGTCTATATTTCTGCAGTTCTTTTTATTGATTCCTGCAATTTGAAAATTGTCTGCAGGAAGATGACAGTGACTTAGAGTGTGATTTGGAGCCGTTTCCATCGGTCAGCTGCGAAACTTTAACGGAGGCTGCGGCATGTGCGAAGGCAAGTAAAGCAAATCAACAATCCGTCTTCCATTCTCAATCGCCGTTTAATCACGCTAAACTTGGTTGCTTCGATGTTTACTTACGTGTTCTATATATTCGCTTCTGAATATCAATTATCTGTTTCAATTATCATCAAGCAAGGATTTAACTGTCTCGAGGAACGAAAAGTAATGCTTTTAAGATCCTTGCTACTTTTTTTTTTATGATCAGAACTTGAAGAGGCTATTCACAATCTAAAATGTATTGAAATAGTTGAAAACTTGATCGGCCGGAGCAGAATGGACTTGATTAAAGTGGAAAGTTTAGCTGGCAACATTATCTAATTTATCAATTTTATGGGCATAGTTTTTGGTTAAGATTATTGTCGTGTTGATCCTTTGATTCATTTAGACTTCCTGTGTGGATTAACATCTATTTTTTGTTCTATGCATCTTAATAATTGGTTTCTAATGTAATGGCATGGTGGTTTTCAGTTTTAAGGCTGTGAGATCGACTTAATGCATGGAAAATTACTTCTTTCAGGTATTTATCTCTTCTGGTTCTTCCAGTGACTTGAATGTTCCAAGCAGTAGCACAATAGAGGCTCCATTAACTATTAGCCTACCTAGAAGTTACCGGGACGGAGTTCAGTTTGAAAATGTAGACCCTGCTTGCTCTATAAAAGGCGCAAGTATCACAGTTCCTGTTTCTGTTCAGCGACAGCCAGTCCTTACACCACCATCTGTTGAAGGATTGAATGCAAATGGATCAACATATGGCAACAATGCTTCTCGAAGGAAAAGAAAACCTTGGTCGGAGGCAGAAGACCTTGAGTTGATGGCTGCAGTGAAGAAATGTGGTGAAGGGAATTGGGCAAACATCATACGGGGCGACTTCTTGAGCGACAGAACTGCTTCACAGCTATCTCAGGTTTTCTTTTGTTTTTCACCTTTGTTTATGTTTGGTTGGCAAAGCATGCTTTATATAGCGTTTAGTTATTTATCTCTCTTTCGTATTACTGAAAAAGCTATTATTATCTCTTTTTTTTCTGATAAATTCTTAGTTTATTAGTTTCTTGCACTACCTTTCAGTTTATAGCATTTTAGCAAACTGTATAGCAGTTTAGGAAATTGTTCAGGTCCCAAATTGATGGAAGCTGAGTGAATCATGCTGGTTTTGGTTGGTTCTACGTCATGTACTCAATGTGCCTATAGGTTCTTTTATATTTATCCAATCAGTGAATTGTGAGATTTGCAATCAATGCACTGTACTAAAAGAAACAAAAGTACTTAAACATCTCAAAAAATAAGAAATAACCTAATTTGATGCATATTTGCACATGATGACCGCGTTAACTTATTAGGAACGGGAATGAAGGAATGGATTATTCTCCCTCATTCCTATGTTTGGTGTTTACTGTTAGTCATAAATGATATCTTTCCTTGGGTCTCAAACAGATTTTCGAAAGATACGAATTTTCCCGAAAAGAGACTAATGCTCAAAAGATACAAAGCTCCACAAAGGAATGTAAAGAAACACTCAGAAGGATTACAAAGGATATATGTAACGATCCAAATAAAACTAAGTCCTCTTTATCAAAGAACCAAAAATAATAATCCAACCAAAACACTGAAATAAAGACCAAAAATGCCGAGGTGAACAAAAGAGACCAAAGGAGGTAGGAGCCAAGGGAAACTAAATAACTTTGAGCTTGGAAGGTGAAAAGAAAGCCCAAAACAAGCAGAATATACTGACAAAAAACAGAACCCATAAAAGTATATAAGCAAATTCGAAAGAGGAGAACCAACTCAAAAATGTCCAACCACACAAAGCTTCATGCCACCATAATAAAAGCCCTCAAAATCTTCCAAAAAAGGCTTCTTAAAATCAACCGAAAACCTTTGAAGTTCAAAATGCATAAAAAGAAAACAAAGATTGAAATTGAAAAGAACGGCAAGGCAGTACAAAAAGAACAACCTCCAAAGCTCGTGGAATACCAAGAAGTACTCCTCAGTTGAGTAATCATAACAGATGAGAGAAACACAATCAGATCTTAATTTATAGTGATTAAGACGTGGTTTCTTTCGTTTGTAGCTCACAAGTCTCAATTAAGGAATGAAATTGGAAGGAATTGAATGATACTATGTTACTGATTGAAAAACTTCGATTGAATTCCTTCCGTCATCAACCAAAAAGAGACTTTCAAATGCTTTTGCAAAAGAGTCTTCGATGGAAAATTCATCGATTATTATATCAACTAAATGTGTTTTAGATTCCTCACTACTCGTACTAATATTAAATGCTTCATTCGATTCAATATCATGAAGGAGATATGATCCTTAGTAGTGGGAGAGCTAATGATACCTTTGGTTAAACTAACATTTGATCCTGCAGGAGTGATCACTGAATTAGTGTAATAGTTGGTAGGTTGTGAAGGAGGTTGTTACAACTTTGGTGAGGAGCCAAACTCGAGCTTCTTCCAAAATGTCTGATTCAATCTATGAAATTTCAAGTATCCCAAAGCCGACTAATGGAGAGGGTAGGCTTCAATATGTCTAATTTTCATTTTCAAGGCATCAATTGAAATGTTGAAAACATAAATAGACAGTTGAGGAAATCGAGCTTTTTATGAAGCATGTTACGTAGCCTGAAGGTTATCTTGAAGAAAGAGGGATCTGACTTCTGCAACAAATCATGCTATGGAATAGAATTCAAATCAACATTTTTTGTTGCAGAAGATTCCTGAGATGGCAAAGTAAAGCCTTCATCCATCATAACTTAATTTATTCTCTTTAGTTTCACTAAATTTGTAGAATTATGAATTGGAAAATCTCCATGATTGGTGCATGGAGGATCTAAAAGATGTATATTCCCGTAGTGAGATAATTTTTCGAACTTTCAATATGTTATCTCAATCTCAGCTGGAATGAAACCACAAATCAGAAGATTAAGAGTCCGAGAACAAGAATGTTTCCAATAAGGCAAAGGTAAATTCTCAAAAAATCGAGTCACCATATCCCTCAATAAGCTTTGGATGATAATGTTTTTCTTGGGAAATTTTCTCAATTGTCAAGTGAAAATTTTCAATTTGCCTCCACTTTCCATCAAACTCCAACTTAGAAAAATCAGCATTCAATTTCAAAAACACTTTATGTGCCTGCCATGAAGGGATTAATAGAAATCTTGGATTGAAAAACCTCAAAAGTAAAATGAATGTTCTTCCAAGAGTTGTCGGCTAGCTATCTAGAAACCACCAAGATAGAATTGAAGTTCTTTTCCACTATTTTTTTTCCTTACCCAAAATGAGAAGCATTTGAACTCTTCCTTGGTACCCGCAATTGCATAACTTCTGAGGAGGTATTTATATTTGACTAGCTCCGATAAGTGGGAAGGAACCACCAAGATAGAATTGAAGTTCATTTCCACTATTTTTTCCCCATACCCAAAATAAAGAAGCATAGGATCTCGTCCTTGGTACCGCTTCCGCATAACTTCTGAGGGCTTGTTTATATTTGACTAGCTTCAACTGTAATATTTTTCCTTCCTCAACATGATTTGGAAAGATGAGAGAATGAGAGGGGAATCCTCAATTTGTTCTTCATATCTTCAACCAAACCCATGTCATTTTCATACTAGATACAAAAGTAAAGTTTACAGATATAACAACTCCTATCATCGTGGAAAAAAGAGTAGCTGGAGAGAGTATGGGCCAATGTGAGTCCGACGGAAACGATAAAGAGTGGAGGTTGAATCCAATGGGAAACGGTGGAAGACAGCAGGGAGCAGCAAATGAATCTGTGGCAAGAGAAGATAGGCAGGACAAAGGGTTGGGTAGGATTAGAGAATAAAAATGGGAAAGAGTATAGGCGGGCCTATGGTGGACAGATACGATGTGGAGCAGCAACTGAAGGTGGCGGGGAGTAGCAGTCAGAAGCATCTGCAGTGGTGAGGCTGGGCTGTGGGGTGGCTTAACTCCTACTATTGGTATTATGTTGACTTTAGGAGCAACTTACAGAGACCATTCTCCAGAACCTTCCATTCATCTTAGCTTTGTAACCATCAGTTTCTATCAACAAATGGGAAATGAGTGGAAAGTGAAAATGAAACCTCTTGTTAGATCCAGCAGTACACACTGCTATTATGAGATCTTATTATCTATGGTTAACACCACGACTCGTTTCACATCCTATACATTTTTCAGAGAGGAGACAGTACTTTCTTTGAATTTCCACCACTCACTCCCAAGGTTCCCAAGCACTCGGCATACACGAAAGAGAACTGAAGAATACTCACTAAGATTATTCTTCAAAGTTTCCAACCATAACAGCTGGAAATTTTGGATTCAAAGAAACAATAGCATTTTTTTATTTCTATTTGTTTTTGCAATGCTTGAGTAGGCTTGGCCTATTTGACCTCCTAGCTATTCTTTGTACTTCTCTCTTGGTTAATGAAACTTTTCTTGTTTATAAAAGAAAAATGCTAGTCAAGTTGTATCATGGATGGATACAACATTCCTCATAACAATGCTTCCCTCGTTGCACAAAACAGTTCAAAACTTTTTGCTGTCTTCATGTTACAGTTCGAAGTTGTAGCATTGGTTAGTAATTAAATGTTCATAAAAGTTCTTGAAACCCCAAAATTCAAGTTGATTGTGGTGATATTTCTCTCTAATCTTAACACGCTTCCTTATCATTCCATTTCACATTTCTCATTGTGTTTAGGCTCGCCAAAGCTGCTTAACTATGACTTCCAAGACATTAAAATGAAGCAACCAACACAATCCACTGTCCATTGTCATCTAGTTAGGCCAGAATCTGGGTTTGATCCAGTTGTCCAGGGTTCAAATCCCAGCAGCAGAATCTTTTTTCGAGGCATATGCTTATAATTCTTTCAAAATTACTATATGACTGGTATAAAATGTCTTTGATGTAGCCTGTATCAGCCATTAGCCTATGCTCAACTCTCCAATTAATATTTCTCGTCTCTGAAATATAATCCAACTCTTTGGTCCTGTAGAGATGGGCAATTATTAAGAAGAAGCATGGAAATTTGACTGTTGGAGCCAACACAGCTGGTACACATCTATCTGAGGTGCAGCTGGCGGCGCGTCATGCAATGTCCTTAGCTCTCGATAGGCATGTTGTTGGTAGCTTGAAAGCAGCTCGAATAAGTGGCTCAGGTAAATACTGTCTTCTATAGGTTTCTTCCTTAAAAGGGAAACTTAGTTCTCCACTTAGAATTGAGATAAATGAGCTAATCTGGAAGATTTTATTGAATGTTCACTCATTTTATCTAGCATGTTGTGGATTATGCGTATGTTCTGTAAAAATGGGGTTTATCATCGACATCTTAGTCTGTTGACTCTATTCTGTAGCTATGAGATGTGGTTTTGGCAAAATTATAGGCAACTGGGGTTTATTCATGGAGATTTAAATTGGTATATGTATTTTATGCATGCAAGCGTCGGAGAAGAGATGCCTTATTTGAATAGTTCATGTTGACGGTCACATGATCTTTCTTCAGTTACTATACTCTGATGTCTGTGTATGTCTAACGATTAATGTTTGTGAAGAGAAGTTTCATACTCCTGTTAACACAATAGGTTTCTGATGTTTCTCATTTTCACAATTTCAATGTTCTTTTTTTCCTTTTTCCAAATGAGCAGCCAGTACGAATAAGATTGGTAATGGTAGCTCCCTTGCTGCTGTTCCCACATCGGAACAAGTACAAGATAAATTACATCAAAGCCCTACACATACAAAACCATCTCCCATTGGATCGTCAAGTCTAACAGCCAAAGCTCAGGTTACCACATCCAAGAAGATGATTCCAAAGTCTTCTTTTGATTCAGACTGTATTGTTAGAGCTGCTGCAGTTGCTGCTGGGGCTCGCATAGCTTCACCAGCAGATGCTGCATCTCTACTCAAGGCCGCTCAGTCGAAGAATGTCATCCATATCACGGCCAAAATCCCTGCTTCAACCAAAACACCCACTCCTGGCAGGGGATCGAACCATTTAGAAGCTCATCCTAGTATTAAGACAACCACCCTCTCTAACACTCCTGCTGTCATGCCATCTCTGTCTCGTGGTGTCCCTGTGAAGACCACGTCTCTACAAACAGCCACATTATCAAGTGTGCCAACAGACCAGAATATTGCTGTAGCCTCTGTTACAGCAGCTGCTGATCCATTGTCAGAAAAGGAGATCAAGACAGTGGAAGACGTCAGAGGTCGTGGTTTAGGTGGTGTACAGACCACATTCCAAAAGAATGATCATTGTCTTTCAAGAGAATCATTATCTGAGAGAGTTATAGATGAAAAGCCAGCAGACTTAGGACCAGCTTTGAAAAGACAGACAACTGAGACTAATAGTTGTAGCAGTAGTTCACAAAACATGCCAACAGCTGATGGCTATATTAAAGTTGAAACTTGCAACCAGGTAGAAGAGAGACAAAACAGTAATACCAGTGCGGTTCCCGATTCCTCGGATCAGCAAGAAATCATGAATCAGTCGCAGGTTGAGAGATCTAAACCTCAGGACATGGACGTTGACAGTGATGGAAAGGATACGCCAATTACGAAAGCAGATGGACGTAGCGAAAATTCAGAGCACAAGGAGGATGTAAATGAGATTTTGGAAGGAAACACAGCGGTTAAGAGCTAAATTTATCCTACTCCAGATGAAGGGAACGATTTTATTCAGATATCGAGCACAGGTATTCTCGATGCTTTTCCTGTTCATTAACAAGCATAGTCGAGTAATAACTTTCGCTTTGAATGTGACCGCCTCCCTCTTTGCTTAAATTGCCTGCTATTCATGTGATATTTTCATCTACTTGCTTTAACTTGCATCCCCCACTGTAATCACGGAGAAGCAGCAGCCATTTGACCTGAAATGAAAGGAAGAACAGCAACATATAATCAGAAACATCTTCTGTACCTGTATTTATTTTGATTTGTTCTTCAAATTCCTGTTTCATTTACGTTTCTGACTTCAAAATTCTTCTGCCTCCTGACTGACTGATCCATGTCAAGGTCTGAACTCAGGGTTCGCTGTTCATATACTAACATGGAAAACTTGGTATCGTTGCTTTGACTTCTGTTCAAATCTAGCTACAAGCCCTCTAACAGTATGTTTATTTTGTCGCTCTTGTTTACTGTAAATGCATTGCCCAAAAAAAAAAAAAAAGTGGTTTAGTACATCTTTTCAAGCGTATTTGTTTGTCTTTCAATTATAATAATTGTATGTATATTCGGTTATGTTCTCAAAATTGTATTCAAGTTTCAGTGTTGTACAAAATTTCTAGAGCGAGAAAGTAATTAAATTTTGGAAGCTCTTTTTTCACATGTATTCTCAACTAACTGTTCAAAAATGAAAAAAAATATATTCTCGACTAAGAGTTGAGAAATGAGAACTAATATTCATTGTTATTATCCCGCTAATTAAATTTAGTATAGCCTTTTAAACCTATCGAGGATTTCAACAGATGAAATTATTCACTGAAACTTTGTAGTGTTCATAGGCTTCAATGCTGTAAATATCTAAAGAATATTACATTGAATGGGGAGAGAAATATTTACATGACAGCACAACTGTGTCATTATGTACAACAAATTTTACAAATGGGTCAACATTTACAGCCATATTTAGATGAACTAAGCCCACTCAAATCATATTTACATGATGCATGCATAAATGAGTCACTTTTACAGCAACTTTCAGATGAACTAAACACCTTCCCACTTTGTACATGAACTGAACTGAACTTAAAAGAATACCAAGACATTTGCACTCGCACCTCCTTAATATTCTTTTTCATCAAACCCCAGCTGGTTGGCTCAGCCTTCTTCCTCCTGTCTCCCTTCCGTATTCATATAGGAGTCTCTAAAGTATTTACATCCCATTTTGACAGGCTTCAACACAGATGAGGTCATAATTTAGGCCTCTCTCTTCTTAAGAACATGGTCAAATTTTTTTTGAAAAGATGAGACCTTCACCCACTGGTTGCATCCAATCCAATCTGTTCATCCAATTTGCTTCCCAGCAGTAAATCAAACGAAGCCAGAGTAGATAGTCCTGTATCATCTTTTTCTTTTTATTTTTTCATTTTTTTTTTAATTTTTAAATGGCTTAAGATCACAAATTGTTTTCTTCTTGGAAACAAGGCATTAGCGTCCGCGTGCAACCATTATAAATCCTGTGTATCAGCAGTTCTGAAGAGCGGACAGCCACTGTTCCATGTATTTCTTGCTCTCTGTTTCATGGAAAAGTGCAGACATAATCAGCTTACAACAAAACATAAAGCAACCAAAAAGAAATTAACGCATGTTGCTACTAATTTTAGTATTGTTCACATTGGCCAGAAGAACAATCATACTATATGAAGTCAGTACGAAATCAAACCAGAACAAAAGTTTCGAAAAGTTTCCACACTGAAAGAAGTTTAGTTTGATTCTATCATTCTAAACTTGTCATTATATCAGCTCTAAGCCTATTTGCTTAATCAGTTTTACAGATAGAGAATAGATTTAACTACTGGATTGGTTTTCAATGATCAAAATCACTTTTAACTAACGGCTCCTCCATGTCTGGAGTTTCTTTACTTGCACCAGAAATCGTAGCGATCATTCAAGAGATCTTTACTCATCACTTTACTACATAAATTTGTGTTAGCTCTGCTACAAGAAATTCAAACAAGGATCTGGTGACACCCTTTTCTAGGAAACAAAGATAGATCCTTCGGTTGTTCTTCGATTTGCCGATATCTTTCTAATGCATAATTATCCTATTGGGAATGTGTCAAGTAATATTTCTTAGAGATGAAGTCTCACAATGACTCCCGAGACTGATTCAGAAAAGGAAATAGTATAATCATCCTAAAAAAATTAACGGTCTATGAATATGAGATAACAATTAAATTACATAAAAGTTTTTTCTTGTTTGGAATACGGACCTGATGTACATTATTTACATTATAAGTTCGATCGTGGGCAATGAAATTAAGCTATCATAGGAAATGAACGAATTTATTGAGTTCACTATTTACGAAAGAGGACTAGAAGATTATTTTGGGAAGCAAAAGCAATAACTAACACGCAACACGAATCGAAAGGCAAGCTTGAGAAGAAACAACTCTTACCAGTAGAAAAGCTGTCGCTGATGTTCCCAACAGCACTTAGGACACTGATCTTAGTTTCATCCACAAAATCATTGTAAATGCGTGCATAACATGGAACCAGCACTGCAAAACTGTTATCCGAGTCATCATCGCTCTGGAATCCAGGTCCATGGGGTTCCGACCATCCAATTGACCAATCTGAGTCATCAGACTCAGACCCTGACATGCACCCTCCATCAGATGGAACAAGAACAATGTCATATTCCCTATCAATTTTCCTCTCTTCCCGACTATGCCATTTCCGTTTCACCCTTCTAGACGAGGATGATATGTTGGCCCCATTAACTAAAGAAAATTTTAGAGTATCTGTTTCCCGGTTGGCTGTATCTAGTGAAGCATTTAAAGCAGAACCACCATTAGAGCTTTGAGGTTCTTTATGCTTCCCACTACGCAACCACCACGAGAGTTGGGGAAATGCCACAGACATGTGGAAGTTTAATTTTCTTTACCAATGAGTACCAAGTTCCTCCAAAGAAATGTAAGCTAATTACATGCAGATTCTAAGGTCTCAGACGAGAAATAGAGCAGTTTTTCCCTGTTAAGCATAAAATAGTAGGAAGAAATTGATCAAATTTAGAAACGACAAAAAACAGAATTGCTGCAAGATTGTACATGTTAACAAAAGGAAGAAACAAACAAGAAAATTCCATCACATCTAAGGCCAAAGTTTCGAATGTATCCAAAGGATTCCGCAAGCTCAGGAAGGAAGAAAAGAAGAGAGATAACACGGTTTTACCTTAATTCAAGCCATGACAATGAGGAAATCATCTCAAGGTTCTTCAAGGAATTTGGCCAATTTTCCAGATTGTTATAATCAAGATAAACAGCCAATCATAAAATTTTCTAAATCCAGTTCCCGTGGCATCTATGTAGAAACTCCCACAGAATTGGAAATAGATAAATCAAAACAATAACCACTACCTAGACAAAATCGAGCCGTATCCGAGAAAGGAAACACGGTTTTACTAAATTTATCTTCCTCAAAGTTCACGATTAAAGCCAACAACAATCCTTTTTCCCCTCTTTCATTTGAAAGATTGCTTCTACTCAAGAAGTCGGCCAGATTCAGAGAACCTATAAAATAATATTGTTCCTACTTTAAAGAAAGAGGATAAAAAAAAGGAAAAAACAAATCACGTTCTCTTATTAGGTTTCAGATTCATTCAAGCAGAAAATGTAAAGAAACAGACAAATACCTCTAAATCATTTGAGCTCTTAAATCCAAACACAGATAGAAACTTAATTCAATCTCTTCCTGAAGCAACCTCCTCCCACTAGTAATTGACTTTCCGAAAACTTGCTTTTCAAACATTGCAACCGAAAGTAACCAAAAAAAAACCAGGAATCTTGCGCAAAAAGGGGCCAAATGCACAAAACAGACGCACAATCAATAATGATAAAGCAAAAACTAAAGCTGAAGCAACACAGAAAAGAGCTACCTCGACGAACAAATCTCGAAGCAAAGGCTCTTCTCCAAACCGACGATTCAAAGGTAGTCGATTCCAAATCAAACACCGAAAATCTCAGTGACTCGATCGCCAAAAATGAGCGCAAAATTGGAGAAGTTTAAGATGAAGCCTTTGAAGCAGTCGATGGGCTCCTCCCGTAATCATTTAACGCCAATCAAATTTCCTAAATTAAAATATTAAATTACGTTTACGTGGTGCGAAGGGCTGCAACGAGGACTTCATCCTATGCAAGCAATATCCTCCGAAGTCAATATAAGGGAACACGTGGACGGTTGCGATTCAACGAATAAAATGTTTCTGAGGAATCCACGCCATGGAGGAGACTACATTTTGAATGCTGTAGGTTTGGTTGTAGACGAAAAGAAATCTAAGAAACTTAATGCCAGGTCGGATATGTGTGCTGGCTTGCTGGGCCCCGCGGTGGGGTGCCTGACTCTCAAAATAATGGCTCTGAAAAATATAATAAATAAATAAATAAAATTATTATTTTAATCGTGTTTCATTTTAATTGTCCAAATTTAAATTTGTTTTATTGAAATGGATTAAATAATAAATAATTTTCAAGGAAGCAAAAATATTTTTTTATATTTATAAAAACTTTAAAAAAAAAAAACAGACTATTTTAAAATTTTATTTTAACTAAAAAAATTAAGTTATAATTCTTAAATGCTTAATTTTCTTTTTAATAAACCTCTCAACTTTTAATCTTTTTTATTTCTAATAGAATATTCCATATTTGTAAAATTAACTAATTTATTAAACATAAAATAAAACTAACATAAATAGGTTCGCTTGATAATTCAAGAAATTCATAATAAATTATATTATTAAATATTTTCTTTTTTTAATTTAATAATTACAAAGAGGATCATCGACTATTAAAATAGAAATTAAGCATTTTTATCTACTAAATTATGGTTAAATTGATTAATCATTGTAATTTAGGTTGGACAACAATTTATTTTTTTAGATTATATCAATTTCGTGATGTCTCACGTTGGGAGGAGAATAAACCACCATTCATAAGAGTGTGGAAATCTTTCCCTAGCAAACGAGTTTTAAAGCCTTGAGAGCGAGCCCGAAAGGGAAAGCCCAAAGAGGCCAATATTTGCTAGCGGTGGATCTGGGTCGTTATAAATGTTATTAGAGCCAGACACGAGACAGTGTGTCAGTAAGGACACTGGGCCCCAAAGGAGGTGAATTTGAGGCCGGTCCCACATCGATGGGCGGAAGGAAAGAGTTCCAGCGAGGACGCTGGGCCCCAAAGGGGGGTGGATTGTGATGTCCCACGTTGGTTAGGAGCCTGACACGAGGCGGTGTGCTAGTAAGAACGTTGGGTCCCGGAGGGCGTGGATGTAATTCGAAATACAATTTAATGAAACTTTAGGGTCAAATTGGGAATTACATAGAAATTAAATGTTTCTACATCTGATGTCTTAGTCCCTTTTGCCTTTGCATCCAACAATGTTCCAAAAGGCGCACATTTAATATATATTATATTTCCCATAGTTTAATTTTTTAATTAAATAATATTCAATTAAATTATTATCAAAAACATTATTCAATAAGCCATTAAAAGGTACCTTTATTAGATGCTATATTTATTGTTAAAAGTCATTATATGCTTATTAATTATTACATGTTATATATTTGTTGACTTTTATTAAGTTAGTTAATCAATTGGGCGGGACAGTATCCTCCACCCTCTCGAGAATCCTAATATAATCAAAAGACGAACGACCCCTGCTAAAAGGTGAGTATTGAAATGAAAAGGGCTTGTAGACTCATGAAACTAAACGACACATTCGAAAGCTATAAGTGTATACTCAAATGAAAAATGCTTTTGTCAACGTATGCACGGAGTCGAAGCTCACAATATTCATCCACTGGCCCAAGTCACAAAAAAAAAAAAAAAAAAGTGGGTCTCTTGTCCCCCTCAATGAGTAAGCATATGTGCACGAAGTTGAACTAACTGAAGTATCTAGAGATATTTACACAGTGTCATGTTGATACTCGATTCGAGCTCGAGAAACAAGAAAATTCAAGCATAGACTTACGTGGCAACTTACATATTACTTCCAATTTCCAAACCACATAAATAATTATTATCCGAGGTGTCAAATAAATCACAAGAGGCTTATCCCCACTCTCCACTTACTCGGGAGATTTGTACTTAAATTGTAATTGGGCCCATCTGGGCCCATATCCTTCTACTCACAAACTGACAACACATTACTCCCAATAGACTGGGTAAACGAAAACCACCACAAAAATAAATAATAATAAAATAAAAAAGAGAAAAATAATAATTAATAATTAATAATTATTGAAATCTGATATTTTATTTTTTAGGGTGTCCAAAATTCAGAGCTTTAAGAGAACTAGAGACACATTCGATTTAGCTTTTTGTATGGTGGGCCTTGCAGGCCCAAAGTTATGGGCCCAGTCTCCATATAATTAGAGTTTCTTCATCAGGACAATCATTTCATGCGGGCCCACACTCTCATATCCATTAACCAATCTGTCATGCCACGTGTAACTCGCTTATGACATTAAATATTTTGATCTCTATCCCTTTTAAATTATTTAAATCGTTTTATTTTTAATTGTTTAGATATTATTTTTTTATTATAAAAACTACCAACTCATTAGTTTGAATTCTCCTATTTTACGTGTTAAATTTAAAAACTAATCCAAACTTTATCAACAAAAATATATATTTTTTTATGCAAATTCAAACTTATTTTTAATTCAATAATTAGAAGATTAATATTTCAATATTTTATCATTAAAAAAATTTTAAAATTTTAAAAAAATATATATGTTCACAGTTCAACCTTTTAAAATGTCGTTAATCAATTTTTTTATTCATGCAATTATAATTTAATATTATAAATTATTAAATTGGAAGGTTCGTAGTTTTAACTCTTTAATTATGAACATACATGTTAACCGTCGAACGTATATAATTTATTATATTAGTATACTGTATAACAATACCTAAATTTATGCTCTAAACAGCAAGTTTGAACCTAGCTCGTTTAAATGTGTCTTAGGACTAAGAGACCGAAGAAGTTTGAATCCTTTTAATCTCATATTTTTTTTTTTCGGCCTTAAAAATATAAATATATATATATATTTAATAAATACCTAAAAATTGTTGTCTTTACTAAAATTTTAAATTTTTATAAATAGATTTTGATATGTTCGATATAATTTTTAATAATAATAGATATATTGGATATAAATTTAAATTTTGTATTTAATACGATCTTAAATTTGTAATGTTGTACCTAATAAATTTTAAAAAAAATTTATCCAATCTGTCACGACCCAATTTTCGAGGCTTCAAAATTCCGACCGTGACCCAAAACATGAAATCGAAAACAAACAAAAGGAGAGGAAAAGGAAAGAAAAGTAAAAGTAAAAGATAAAAATACCATTTAATTAAAACAAAAGACAAAAAAGTTTTCTTTCAAATTATTACAAAAAAAGATTTACACGTCTAAAATGAAATACAAAACACTCTAGAATATCAAATAGGTTTTGAAGTTTTTTTTTTAAAAAATAATAAATAAAATTAAATATTAAGAAAAAAATAATAAATTTAAAAGAATAATGGAGCAGGTCATATTCCATAGTACAGCACCTGGTCGGAACTACTTGCTCTTTTTTTTTAAAGGTGGGAAGTTTGCCATTTATTTGTTGAGCTTTAAAGAAAAAAGAATATATATATATAACAATAACAAATTTTAATTAAACTAGAAGTATTAATGATTTTAATTTTTTTTTTTAGAAATAACTCGAGTAACGATAAACAATATTTAAATACATGTAAAAATTAAATTAAATAAATAATTTAATGAATAGAGACACAAATTATTATCTCTAAGTATTGATGATTGGAGAGGGAAAAAAAACAAACAGAAACCTCTCCTTAGCTAGATACATTTTAAAATTGCGAGGATGATGACGATACATAATGGGTTAAAACGGACAATATTTACTAACGGTGAGCTTGGAGTGTTACAAATCGTATAAGAGTCAAACACTGGACGGTGTGTCAGTGAGGACGTTAGGCTCCTTAGGGGTGGACTGTGAGATCCCATATTGGCTAAAGAGAGGAACAAAACATTTATTATAAGAATGTCAATTTGGTGTGGCAGCGAAGACGTTAGGGTCCTAAGGGGTGGACTGTGAGATCTCATGTTGGCTAGAGAAGGAAACGAAACATTTCTTATAAGAATGTCAGCGAGGACGTTAGGCTTGTAAGGGGTGGACTGTGAGATCCCATGTTGGTTATAGAGGGAAACGAAACATTTCTTATAAAAATGTCAGCCCGGCGTGTCAACGAGGACATTAGGCTCTTAAGGGGTGGACTGTGAGATCCCATATTAGCTAGAGAGGGGAAACGAAACATTTTTTATACGAATGTCAGCTCAGTGTGTCAGCAAGGATGTTAGACTCCTAAGGATAGAGTACGAATGTCAGCCGAGTGTGTTAGCAAATCTGTTCGTCCAATTTGCTTCCCAGCAGTAAATCTAAAAATTAAAAAGAATTTTGCCCTAAAAAACAATGGTTAATACATTAATTTGTTGTGTTATGTTTCTTAAAATGCTTTTGTTGTTGGAGTAATTACAAATTATTAATAGATTTAAGAACAAAATTTGGAATAATTATTTTGTAAGTGAATAAAATTTTGTGGAAGGACTTATAAATGTGTTAAAAGTGTTGAAGATTTTGAATGTTAAAAGGGAATGAAGAAAAAAGGAATCAGATCAGGGAAGTATCTTCGTACAAAAGGACACCAATAACTTCCGGCGACTGAACACCGTTCGGCAGAGTGTCAGCAGCCCTAGGGCTGTAGCGCAGAGCCGCCAGATTCTTATAAAAACCTCCCGCTCTCAGTTTGCTTGATTCTGTGCTCGCTTCATACAGATATGACAATATTCGATGTTTCGTCCGCCGCTGAGGCTACCGGAGAAACGTCCGCCGCCGCCAAGAAGCCTGAGGCCAAGGAAATTAAGCTATGGGGCGGTCGCTTTCAGGAAAGCGTCACGGATGCCGTCGAACGCTTTACGGAGTCGATTTCATATGATAAGGACCTTTTCAAGCATGATATCAGCGGCAGTCGTGCTCATGCATCCATGCTTGCCAAGCAGGTTCTGTCTCTTCTCAGTTTCGTTTTGTGGTTTTTGTGAAGCTCTATTCTAGGAATGTTTAGTGTTTATTTGTGGCGTTCTTACTACCCTAATGTGACCAAATCACGATGATGAACTGTGGATTTTACTCAAAATTGATCTATTATGTCCTGGAGGTTTGTTCAGGTGACATGCGCATTCATGATAATCGCTCTTGGTTTTGGTTGCAGGGCTTGATGAGTATCAGTGACAGAGACTGTATTCTTGCTGGTCTCGATGAGATCGAGAAGCGTATTCTAAATGGCGAGTTCGTCTGGAGAGCTGATAGGGAAGATGTTCACATGAACATTGAAGCTGCACTTACTGATTTGATTGGCGAGCCTGCCAAGAAACTGCATACTGCTCGGAGCCGCAACGATCAGGTTGCGACGGATTTTCGCTTGTGGTGCCGAGATGCTATCGATTCGATTATCGAGAGGATTAAAGATTTTCAAGTTGCGATGGTAGATTTAGCAATCAAGAATAAAGGAATTATTGTTCCAGGTTACACACATTTGCAGAGAGCACAGCCCGTCCTACTTCAGCATCTTCTCTTAGCATTTATTGAGCAGGTATTGAACTACTGTTTTAGCTCATCATCTTACATTGTTGCTGAAATCCTAAAATTACTGGTCGCTTTAGTGTTGTTACTGTTTGCTGCATGCTTTCTAGAGTCCTGGATAGCGATTCTGAAACGGTTGAAATCACTTTTGTTAGGTTCAAAATCACTCCAATACATGCGTTTAATTTTGATTGTACCAAAATTTGTTTAAAAGTGTAAAACCAAATATTCAATGAATTTTGAATGATTAAGAACATATTTGGGAGTGATTTTGAGCTTGACATTTTAAAATCACTCTTAAACATTTTCTTAATACATGCATCCTTAACAAAGAAGATTGTGTGTTTATGTGATAATTGCTCTGCGGAAGCTTTAACCATTTCACTTGAATCATCAATCCTCTGTTATAAAACGTTTTCCACATATTTCAACTTGATATGCTAAAACATTTCTTCATTACATTCATAAACTCCCTTTAGAGACTGGTAACGTGATGGTTACTTATAATACATTTCAAAATTCTAGCATTTTAAGAAACCATTGATTCACCATTTGCTAAATGGTTTATCTTTTTCCAAGCTTAAGTAACCAATCTTTAGTTAGGATTAAAAGTTATGCTAGTATTTTACTCCTACTAAAACTGATTCGAAGACTGATTTGGGACAAATGTCGTTACACGTTTTGTAGCTCGATAGGGATGCTGGTCGCTTGCTGGACTGCAGAGCTAGACTGAATTTCTGCCCCTTAGGAGCTTGTGCATTGGCTGGTACTGGCCTTCCAATTGATCGATTCATGACATCAAGTGCCTTAGGATTCTCATCGCCTTTGAGAAACAGGTCTGTCGATTATTTTTCTTACTTGGTTTTTAAAGATATGTCGGTTATTTTACTTACCACATAATGTTCTTTTGGACTTTTCAATATTTGAGACTTGTGATCACACAGATTATATGATTTAGGCGTTTGAATAACCATTTTGTTTGGTTTTCTGTTTGTTTCTCACAAATTTTTGGTATATTTTTCACCATGATTGAAAACACATTTGAACTTTGAGCCAAAATTTAGATACAAAATCAAGTTTAAAAGCTACTTTAAAATAGTTTACAAAATTTGACTCGGTTTTTTAAAACGTTTTCATAATAGGTAATAGAGCAAGAAAACTGTAGATGGAAGTAGAGTTGACAACCATAATTTTAAAAAATAGAAGACAAAAACAAAGTAGTTATCAAATAGGTGCAGGAATGGGCCTTGGTAGCAGCAAGTGGCTTATTTTCTGTTGCATCCGCTGGATCAAAACATATCCTTTTTCATCTATATTTCATGTCAAATGTTTCTGTAGTTCCATTTATTTATCTTTTTCCTCTGACCCTGCTGAAAAACTTGTAAATTTCGTTGTCTCGAATAGCATTGATGCTGTTTCAGATCGAGATTTTGCAATGGAATTTCTTTCTGCCAATTCTATTATGGCCATTCATCTTTCTCGTCTGGGAGAGGAATGGGTATTGTGGTCCTCCGAGGAGTTTGGTTTTATCGTGCCTAGCGACGCAGTTTCGACTGGAAGTAGCATAATGCCTCAGAAGAAAAACCCGGATCCAATGGAGCTTGTTCGTGGAAAGTCCGCTAGAGTCATAGGTGATTTAGTAACCCTTCTATCATTGTGCAAAGGACTTCCTCTTGCATACAACCGTGATCTGCAGGTTTGAAATTTTGATTTCCTTTTCAGAAAACTTCTTTCACCTTCAACGACACTGAATAATCTGTTTGTGTTGAGACAGGAAGACAAGGAACCCGTGTTCGATAGTGTTAAGACGGTTTCAGGGATGCTTGAGGTTTCAGCTGAGTTTGCGCGGAACATTAGTTTCAATCAGGATCGAATTAAGAAGGCCTTACCAGCAGGTCATCTTGATGCGACCACGCTTGCGGACTATCTTGTGCACAAGGTTAGTATCACTGCTATTTACTTATTCTTGTTAGAAGAAGCATTAGAAGCCAATGTTTTTTTAACATGACTATAGAGTAATGGTTGAACACAACATGTAGTATTTGAAGGCAGATGGCAGTAGCTTCCATTTTTTTGCTTTGAAAGATCATAAGCTTGCATGTATACTGTTTGAGATACCTATATATTTCACTTTGTTTAGGTTAAACAACTTAACAAAGATTCTTTATAGGACCCCTTTTGTTGCAACTTGCAATATGCTTTCATAAAATTGGGGTTTTAGATGAGCATCAGGTGAACAGCGTACAAGTTACAACCACGTACCGACCCAATGGCCACTTGGTCGGCTGAATCTGCTCATTGTTTAACGTTTTCTAACTTTCTGATTTCATTTCCCCTTTTTAACAGGGCATACCTTTCAGAACATCTCATGATATTGTTGGCAAGTCTGTTGCCATGTGCCTTGGAAAGAACTGTCAGCTGAAGGACCTGAGTCTCGCTGAACTTCGAGCTTTGAGTCCAATCTTCGACGAGGATGTTTACGAATTTCTTGGAGTTGAAAATGCAGTCAACAAATTTTCGTCGTATGGCTCCACAGGATCTGAATGTGTTGCCAGTCAACTCGAGTATTGGATCGAAAAACTTGGCATTAGTCAGTAGAGATTAGGCTAGATGAGAGAGAGGCTTTAGGGCAGAGTAGAGCAGAATAAAGCAAGGGGGTCAAGCCAACACAGTATTGATGCAATGAGCATCTAGAATAATCAGTTTTCCTAGCATTTCTCTGTTAATTAGTATGTCATTTGGATTTCTGACTTTGATCTTTATTTTGAGCCTAAATTTCACTTTACAAGACTTTCTATTGATTATGACAACTCCATCTTCGGAGGCATTCCACTTGCAAATAAGAACTTAAAGGACGAAAAGGAAGCAAATGAAAAGGTTGATACATCGAGTTGGGAAGTCTTAAAATAACTCAATTAGTTAAGGCATTTCCTTTTAAATAAAAGGTGGAACGCATGATTTTTTTTCTTGATAGAATACAAAAACGGAAAAATACATATAGGACAAGAACATGAAAACAATACCAGGTTAGGGGTTAAAAGGCAGAAATTTATTGAAGCAAAATTGCTGCGTCCTTGACCAAATTGCAGCCCCCCCTGCAGCATTTCAGATTAAAATTTAAATAACACGTTGAGAGGGACCAGATGGGGGATTTCGTATCAATTGATGAAATTGAAAGAATGGACCAACTATAGGGTAAGAAATCAAAACTTCTAAATGATTTATCATCATGCAGCATTTGGCATCATCAAATGGTATCTAATCGTCATTAATCTAAGAGTTCTGGCTCAAGTAGTAGGGGGACGAGGACAATCAGTGGGTACTCGTCATTTTTTAGCATTACCGGCAAACTTTGAGATGAGAAGAAATTTCTCATTTTCGATTGGTTTAACTCCAAAAAAAGGGTTCTTAGCGGTGTCTTTGTCGCTGATTTAGTTTGTATACTTGTTAGGATGGATCGGCGAATCAACAGGGATTGGTCTGCAGAGAGTTCAAATTTGTTGTCAATAAAGCATTCAGAACAAGATGGGATAAAAATTTAGCGTGTGATAAAAGCCATAACTTACCAATATACATTCTTTATGTCAGATAAAGGCTTCAGTGGTTGCCCATTGATCATCTCACCCGGTTTCTCATATCTATTGCTGCACTTTCCAAGGGCACAGCCACATGATGTGCCACAGCTCCTTCCAGTTGATCGGCATTGGCACTTCGTTGTCTTGCACAGTGATTTCTTACTGCAAGAGCAGCATTCTTCCTTAAGTGTTATCTTTTTCACGTTGTCTTGCTGATGTTCTTCACCGGCTGAATCGAACTGCTCACAAAGATTATTACTCCCAAAGCTGGGAGAGGTTTGATCGGAAACGTCCTGATGACTTACAATTTTCGAATATCAAAAGGTGATCATGAAATTTTATTATCAGTTTCAGAATTCATAGAACGTTTCATGCTTAATATTCTATTTATTGTTCATATGAAATTGAAAAGGCAAGCCTGCAAGCCAAATGCGCTGACCTTTGATGCATCCTTAGGAGTATGGTTTAACTTCTGGATTCGCATTTGGTTAAACAAACCACTCAACATGACCATCTGTTCCTTTAGTTCGTTCATATCTTGATTGTTTTCCAACATGTTGTCATCAGTGTCCTGAGATGGGTACCTTGACAAACAGAAATGAAAAGGTCGAGAAAATTCGGGAGAAGTGAGAAACAGTAGTAGTCCAACCAGAACTGAACGTCACAACATTTCAAAACATTTACCCTGATTTTTCTTGCTTCAGCGCATCTGCTTCTTCTTGAAGTTTCGCAATCTCCTTATCCTTCCTAGAAAATTGAAATTTAAAGTTCAAAAATCAAGTTGAACGCAGATAATTAAACATAGCAGGCACCAATTTCTCTGAAACTAATTAAAAGAACAAATTGCTGCATTTAACTAACGTCAGTGCAAAAGAGATAAATGGTTTATCTTTTACTACATAAACCAAATGATCAGAAGCTTCAAGCATGTGTAGCAGCATTAATCAAAATACTTTTATAATATTTCATCAGCAAATTTTAACGTCCTTGTCAAAATGGAAAAAGGTGGTTATCAAATTCACATCGAAATTATTTTAATCATTGCTTTGATTGATAACAATTCTGTCGTTTAATTCTAATAGCTGGAAAGAACGATGTTTTGAAAGAAAAACAGCTGGCACCATTCTCCTGAATTGTTGTACTTACTCTATTTAAAGTTTGAACATGAGAAAAGAATCCTAGAGTTTGGTTATAACTTAACAAAAAGCACTTGCTAATCTGAATTACTTTGTGTATATATATATATATATATATATATAGAATATATATAGAAGCATAACTGAAAACACTTAGCATGCACGGAACTACAAGTAAGAGCTGTCTTTATCCTTCACCATTTACTCGAAACAGAAGGCAACTTGATGCACGGAACTACAAGTAAGAGCTGTCTTTATCCTTCACCATTTACTCGAAACAGAAGGCAACTTGATTTCCATAATAAATAATTGATCACAGTCAATAGTACTATTATCTATATGTCATGCTGTACTATTATCTATTTGTCAATCTTAGAATGGTGGATTCTCCAATTACCACTATAAAGGCGATAGTTTGATCTCCACGATTGTTGAATTAAAAAAAAATGACTAATTTAATAATCAGTGGATTTGTATCAAATTGCAAACTCATAACATCTGATAGTCCAATACCGATCAATTAAGAAATTAATGAAGAAATGAGCTAAGCACAAGAACCAACTAGAAGCAAATTTTGAATTTAACAATTAATAAAAATTTAAAGGAAAGAAAGCATCAAATACTCACTCTTCTATGAGATGCTCATACTGGGAACATAACTCATGTAACCTCGCTGTGACTTCAAATTCATTCTCAACATACTGCACAAATTTTATGCAGATAGACAAGAATTACCATAGATGAATTACCACGGCCTAGTTATGACAAGCGAATCCACCCACAAATTGCCAAAGGAATGACCTTGCCAAAGAAAATGTGTTTTTTTTCTTTCATGTTTTCAAATATGCGTTTGATAATTTAGAAACTCGGTCCCGATTGAAACCATTGTTTAAAATATAGTCTTATTTACCAGCTGAATACTAGGCTGAATCTCAACCATTATTAATTAATTAATGACCATGCTTTATATTCTAAATTTTGTATAATTACTATTTTACAATATCATATAATTTATAATACTAATTAAACATATTTTAATTTAACAAAAATGAAATGAGTTTATAGCTTTATCCAAGACTTTATCTAATCATGCAGTTTAAAATTTCAAATTAAGATCTCGATACAATGAAAATATAAAAATATTGTTTCCCTAATTCTCACGACTAAAATCGAAGAATCTAAAAACAGTTTTCCATCAGTTCATTTGAATAAGGGAATCTAAAAAAACAAAACAGACCAAACAGACCCTTAATGAATGAGCCATATATAGACACACAAACATGAAGCACAAATTTCACAAATTACCTGGGTAGAAGTAATATTTCCATGTTTAGCACCTATAGTCCAAAAAAAGTAAAAACAAGTCAATATGGTAAGACAGGAAACCAAACTTGATAAAAATGTTAGGGACCAAACCTGCTCTTCTTTGTGCAGAAGTCCTTCGAGATTCCAAAAGATTTCTTATCCTTTTCGTAACTTCAGAAGCTTCCTCGGCCTTCCGTTGCAAAACCTCGAGAGAGAAAAATAAAATTACAAAATATTTAACATAAAGATGTTTTATAAAATAAAAGAATTAAAAGTTAGGGAGCACAACAGAACAATTCCAATGAAATACTCCAATTATTGAACTCAGGAAAAAAAAAAAAAAATACCATCTTTAGTCTCTGATTAGAAGTTAGGAGCTTATTCATCTCATGCTCATTTCTTCTCTTTTCTCTCTTAAGCTGACGGAAAATCGAAAAAATATTGTTAGGACAATACGAATGGTCAAAGGGGAAAATGATACATGAATATCAATAGCAGAGATAAAATCCATAATACAAATATCTTAACATCGTTCTTTTTTGTAAGGTATTCTAGAATCATAAATTAAATTGCAGATATTCAATTTAAAGGAAACATGTACAGCGGTCCATAGATAATATCAATGATGCATCATTTACAGCAACAGTCAGGATTAGAAAATGAAGAAAGATATAGTATGCATTCAGCATACCTGAAGAACTTCCTTCTCCAATGAACCTTTATATAATCTGAACTGCACAGACTCCAGCTTCATCTTACATTGCAGTTGAACCTAGATGATATTTTCATTGAAAATTAGCGTAGACAAAAGGAACACCAGAAGAACTTTACATTAAGCACGAATAACATAATGCGATAATGCAGCAATATTTTACCTTCTGTGCCTTCAAACTCATAATCTCAAGATCTGTCTGTTTCGATACTTCATCGCCTTTTTTCCATCTGGTTGAAAGCTGAGATTGAACATCTAATTTCTTCTTCAATTCTGTAACCTACGAGAGTTCAATATAGTATTAGTTAATTGCATAATAATCAACATGTGACCATAAGAAATCGCGTTTTACCTGATCTTCAAGGACATCCAACTTCTGAATGTAACCTTCTCTGAGTTTTTTAGCACTATTTGCAGCACTTGGTGAAGCATTTTCTAATCTGTTTTTTAGATCCTTAATTTCCTTCTGCCAATTTTCAGATGCAGAAAAGTGAGAAGCAATGACCCCGTGCTTGGTTGCAACAATAAATTAAATAAGTGAACAACAACCACGTTCTTTCAACATTATGCCAACATATATGCTCATCTCGTATCAAATTTTTCTCCATTGCAATAGTAAAACGAACTCATTCTTCTCGTCGATTTAATCCAATTGAGAGAAGCACTAGATTGTGTAGATCAAGCAACTAAAAATAACGCATAAAAAATAGACGAATCGAAGTTCGTTGAACTAACATTACAAAAAGAAAGCAATATCTAATCCAATTGTTATTCGAATTTCTGAATGATCAAACGGTGTGAATGACAGTACAAAATGGATAACAACCTGAAACGCTTCATTTTCACTCTCGAGTTCGCGTATTCTCTTCTCATAGTCTTTACTGTCCGTAGCCGATGTGATCGACGATGACGAGACATCGGCTTCGCCCGTTTTCTTCGATTGACGGATTGCCTTCCTCATTTTCTGCCGCCGGCAGCTTGCTTGCGGCAATGGATCAGTACGAGAACGAGAAGTGGCTAAGAAATGGAATCCGAAAGCCCTAATCGGAACTCACCTCCCGAGCTGCGGTAGAGAGTTCTCCGCTGTGAGGGGAAAGAGGATTCGAGGGTTAAGATTTCATTTCGCTGATCTTTTTATTACTCTGAAGATGACAGTGTAATTGAATCTTCCAAGGGAGGGAAAATTGGCTCAAATTCAATTTTTGCCACGTCAGAAGTTTGTGTTTCCTCACACACGTGCCACTGCCCACGGATGGCGGGGAAATTCAATTTCACACGTGCTTAAAGTACAAATTTCTAAAATTTCTCGAGTTTTTTTTATATATATTTGACATTTCAACTTTTTATTTATATTCTTCTAAATTAACAACAATTTAATTTTTATTAGATTAAATTATAATTTTTAAAATTTTGACATTTGAGTTTATTTTATCTATCAAAATTATATATATATATATATATATTTCAACGTTTAATTTATATTCTTTTAAATTAGCAACAATTTAATTTTTGTTAAACTAAATTTTCAAGTTACTAAATTGACGAAATATTTAAATATTTAATAATTTTTAAAGTTTATGAAACTTTTAAATATAAAATTAAAATATTATCAGAACAAATTTATTAAATTTAATTTTTTTAAATATAACAAGAAATTATTAAATACAAAATAAAATGTTTTAGATCATATTTCACGTTTTTAAAAATTAAAAACTTATTAGAAAAAAAATAATAAATAAATAAATATATATATATATATATATTGTGAATAGAAATAGACAAAAATATGAAGGGAAGCGAAGATTGGGTGGCAAAATGGGAACCAGAAGCGACACGCACCAAGCACCAGCCGCCACATAAATTTTTCACAGTAAAACAACAATGCCTCACGTAAAATCGGGAGTGGCCAAATCAACGGCGCTGCATTTCGATTGGTCGACGCTTGCACTAGAACCTCTACGCCGACGGTGAATTTTAGTGGAAGTTTCTTCCATTTGGCTCTTCTTCTCGCGTCTACGCTGGCGGTGGTAGGTTCTTAATTAGAGCATATCCGAGAAAGGAAGTTTTGCTATGGTTTTCTGTTGTTTTGCTTCTTGAGGTAGTAGTTTATAGGATTTGAACGTGACTTACTACCCGATGTTTAGTGTTCTGTTTGTTTCTTTGAAGTTTATCTATGTTTATGTTTATTTGTTGGTTTGATTAGGCCTCTGTTAGCTACAAATACTTCGTCTACAAGATTGTGGCGTAGCTTTGGTGACGGAAATGGGGATTTTGTACTGAAAATGTAGCGATGGATTAGGAAATTTGAAGTATTAGTGTTATCTTTTTTTTAGAGTTGAACTTTAATTTAATGGACGAGTGATGTCAGGATTTGAAATAATATATTTGCGGGAAATTGGAACATTTGATCGTGAGAGTTGATTATTACTAATTTTATAGTCAGTGAGCTGTTTACTGTTTCATAAAGCCACCAGTGCTATTACAATATTTCTTATTGTCAGTTTGACTTGGTTGCTTTCGGTAATTTCTTTAATTTGAGCCTTTTATCACTGTTATATCCAAAACAAGTAGATGTAATCTGCCCAACTTCCTCATTGCATCTAATCTATGTGAAACTTTTTAGTAGATTGTTTTCTTTACTTGCTGGCTTCTTAAGATTAGCTATCGATTGTGGCAGGTGCTATACATTTTATTGGAGATTGCAGAGCTCTGAACAAGATATCTCATTATATAATTGAACCCCCCCCCCTTTACGGGGTTCAGTGTACAAACTAACTAATCTGAATTGGGATACTGTCCTTGTACATTGCTGTTTTCAGCTCACTCAACAATGGTTCATCATGGTTCTACCCAATTTTCTCATAAATTGGGAATTCAAAGTGTTCATGGATGCAATAAGTTACATATTGTATGTCATTCATAAACTTCTGTTTGATATGCTCAATACTTTCATTAACGGCTGGTAACTCTAATTTTCATTTCTTGATTACACGGCAGAGTGTCAAGGGAAAGGCTCGTCTACATCTTGTTACTATCGTTCCAACATCACACGGTCTGGTATGGTTGAGATACATTTGAAATTTGACAAATGTTTATTAGTTGATGCTTCCATTCTCTGTGAGTTTGTGTGTGTATTAGATGTAAATATGTTCTTTTGGTGTATGTGGAACCTTGTAAATTCCTGTGCATTCTTTTGGTTGGTGAAAGGACAAAGATTTCAACATTATATGGATGTTTAAAGCTATGGATAACTTTTTTTGTTTAATTCTCAGAGGCACAAATCTGTCAGTCTTCAGCTCTTAGGCAGTGTAAGTCGCTCAATGTATCCTGTGTCTTCCAGAGCAAATGTTTTTGTGTGTCGATCTGTTCTGGAACCTAGTGGCGGAGCCGGGACTGCTGTTTTAAAATCTGCAGCTGTGGTTTTGACAAGGTGTGATTTCTTTTGATATGGAGTGCTATAGCAGAGTAAATCAAGTACATTTCCTTTTGCTAATAATCTATCCCATGGAGTTGAACTTGTTGATTTCTAGTGCTATTACTCGTCGTCATAAAATTGTAATCTTTCTCATGCTAATCTTTATAAGCTAGTAGACCTTCCTGCATTCTGCATGTGTTGATTGTATATGGTGCACATCGTGCAGACTGTTAATTTGTATCTGAAATATTCTTTAAGACCGTTTTGTGCTCATCAAATACTGACTTTTTTTTTTTCTTTTCTTGGGGCTTCTTCCAGATATTATGATGCGTTACGTGGCAGTCCTCTGTTACTTAAATTAATTCCAGCAGCTTGTGTCATTGCTTTTGCTGCTTGGGGTGTTGGACCTCTTATGCGTTTGGGGAGGATTCTATTTCTTCATGTATTGATCTTAATATATAATTTTATTTTATTGAGCCAGTAAACACTTGATCAGGCTGATTAGTTATGGACATTTTGCTGCAGGAGCCAGATGGTAGTTGGAAGAAAAGTAGTACATACTTTGTTACGAGTTCTTACGTTCAACCTTTACTGCTATGGACTGGAGCTACACTGATCTGCAGGTGAGCCGTTATCTGCAGTCTGCACTATTAGGGCTAGCTAATCTTTAGCTGATGATGATACAGGTATTCACTATAGCAACTTTGTTTCAGGGCATTGGATCCAGTAGTCTTACCTTCAGTAGCCAGTCAGGCTGTCAAACAACGACTTCTGAATTTTGTTAGATCTTTGTCTACTGTTATGGCATTTGCCTATTGTATATCAAGGTGCATAGTTTCGGCGCTTCGAATTTTCATTTGAAATTTTTGAATCAGGGATGTTTACCTAGAATTGAAGTGTTGCTAAATGGATTGGGTGGCTGATATTTTAAAATTTGAATGTGTTCTTCAAAATTCTCTCTCTATGCAGGCTTTATTGCATGTTTATGAGATAAAATATGCATTATTTTTTTTGTTCATCTTCTGAAATGGATCATTTACCCTTGTTAATTGTTTGTCTGATTGGACCATATCATGCATTTTGATTCTAACAGGCCTTAACCTTGATGCAGTTTGATTCAACAAGTACAAAAGTTTTCTTCTGAATCAAATGACTCGAGTGATACAAGAAATGTATGATATCCTCTCTAATTTCATCTTCTCATATTTTTCTATCATTTAAACATCTAAATTTAAATTAGTTGGCACTCGCTCGCCATTAATCATTTCTAGTTAGGACAAGGGCAGATATTATGAACGGATATCCTTGAATGGATAACTTAACGGTGGAGAGCTAAGTCATAGATTAACCCTACCAACTATACTAAATAAAATCAAAATGGTTATGAAGTTAACCCGTACATGGCTACATCACTTGGATATCTTAAGTTAGTCTTTCTAAACTTGCCTTCATTTTTTGATAGATGGGCTATGATTTTGCTGGTAAAGCTGTTTACACTGCAGTCTGGATTGCTGCTCTTTCATTGTTCATGGAGTTGCTCGGTTTTTCTACCCAGAAGTGGCTGACTGCTGGGGGTCTCGGAACTGTATTGCTTACTCTTGCGGGTCGTGAGGTAAACCTGCGCTCTCCTACACGTTGTCGTTTATAAACACTACAATTATGATCTTACAATATTTTTGGGGTTGTTGTGAAATGTGCCATTACAATTCCCTGAAGTTACTGTCTTCTTTCTATTTATTAGACGGTCTATCACCAGACAAGTTTACTCCATAATTTTGATGTATGCAGATATTTACTAACTTCCTTTCAAGCGTAATGATTCACGCAACGCGACCATTTGTAGTAAATGAATGGATTCAAACAAAGATTAATGGATATGAAGTCTCTGGAACGGTTGAGGTTTGTAACTTTCTAACACCACCACCACCTTAAGAAATATGTTGATAAGAACAGAAAGGAAAACATATCAATTTGGTTTTAGAATTTCTCTTCAAGTTTTGATTGATCGTCATTTCTGACATGGAATTTCTAAATGCAAGCATGTTGGTTGGTGGTCACCGACCATTATCCGAGGAGATGATCGTGAAGCAGTTCATATTCCGAATCACAAATTCACTGTTAGTATTGTGAGGAATCTTACCCAGAAGACTCATTGGCGTATCAAGACTCATCTTGCCATCAGCCACTTAGATGTTAATAAGATCAATGTGAGAATCAATTAGTCTTTCACACCCGTTACCTTAGTTTCTTTCATTATATGCCGTTTAATACCAAAACTTGGTTTCAATTTCCAGTATATTGTAGCTGATATGCGCAAAGTTTTGTCCAAGAATCCTCAAGTTGAACAGCAAAGGTTACACCGCAGAATTTTTTTGGATAACATCGATCCTGAAAACCAGGCTCTTATGGTATGAATTGGCTCTCATTATCTTCCTTCTGTTTCATACTTAAATTAATTGACATGTGCTAGACTTTGATCGGTCAAATCATATGTTAATTAACAAAGAGGAAGGGTAGAACTTAAATATTATTGGTAACCTCTTCAGTACCAAGGGATTTTTTTTTTTTTTAATGATTATTTTTTCCTTTTGGAATAGAGACTAACTTCATAACGTAAAATAAACGAAAGATTTACATACAAAATGTGGGAAAACATAGCCACCTGGAAATGGAGTATCCAAACATGCGCACACACACCCGACCTCATCTTTCTGGTGCTGGATGTTCGTATTTCATTTTTGTTCTATATTCTTTCCCCTTCAAATTACTAACCAATTTCGTTTCGTTCCTGCAGATTATGGTTTCTTGCTTTGTGAAAACTTCTCGTTTTGAAGAATACCTGTGTGTCAAGGTATGACTGCTTTTTGGTGTTTTAGAACTTTGGTTGATTTTGTTGTTTTAATTCTTAGTATTTTATTTTATATTTTTTCGTGCTGATGATGATCACCTCAATTCGTACTTTTGCCATGTTGCGCAACAGGCGTATCAAACTGTTGCAGTCTAATACATAGCTTTTAGTTGCTACATTTTCTATACTGATATAGGTCCCTACTTTTCAGTTAAGGTCTCTTTTTGTTCCTTGTCTCTGATTTTAGTTTGTTTCACAAAAATAGTATTCTTCATAACTTCTTAGTTTTCTAGATTCTTCGTTTTTAGTGTGCTTTTGAAGAATTTCTCATCAGGATTTGAATGTGGCTGTAGGTATTAATATAGTTCAACCTCATTTTCTTAATGTTGATCGTCAAGTTATTCAAGTGTCTGAACTTTCAGCCGCCAATTGATGTGCAGGAGGCAATTCTCTTGGATCTCCTCAGGGTTATCAGCCATCATAGGGCCCGGCTTGCGACTCCCATTCGCACTGTTCAGAAAATATATGGTGAGGTTGACTTGGAGAACGTACCATTTTCCGAGACCATGTATTCACGTACGGGTGCTACTAACCGTCCACTGCTTCTTATTGAGCCATCTTATAAAGTCAATGGTGACGATAAAGCCAGAGTCTCTAGAACTCCAACTCGCTCGTCAAACGAAGAAAAAGATGCTAAACAAGAGACAGTCTCAACTACAGGGACGAAAGCCCCCGACACAGCTGGTTCAACATCAAGTATTGATATGAAAACAGATGATAGAAAGCCGGTTACTCCATCTGGTACTGTGCCTAAGCCGCCTTCAACAGGGTCGTCGGTGTCCAACACTCAGACTCAGGATCTATCAACCAGTACTCCAGAAGAAAGCAGCATGGAAAAGGCAGTAACAAGCAATGAGATAAAAGGAGAAAAGAAAGATGTGATTGGACTGAATTCCAAGCTGCCCAAAAGATCACCCTCAGCTTCCAGTTCCGGCAGCGAGAAAGCTGATATTCCTCCTCCCTCAAGCTTGCAGAATAATAAGCAAGATGGCGAGAAGGCCTCTGCATCATCAGTAGTGGGGAGGCCACCATTGGAGGAGAATATCGTCCTTGGAGTTGCCTTGGAAGGCTCCAAAAGAACTCTTCCAATTGATGAAGATTCGGATCCGTCTCCCTTTCACTCTCCTGCTGATTCAAAAGAAATCTCCACACAGAGGAATGGGAGCGAGTTCCCTCCCAATAGCAAGGATTTGAGAGATGGCCAGTTGCCTGCAGTTCCTGGTGCGACGAATAATGATTGATTCCTGGTGCGACGAATAATGATTGATCAGTAGGCACGAGAGTCACCTTCTCCCAATTATTCTCTCGCATTTTGAAGCGATGCGAAAATGAAATGCAGAGCTAAGTTTTTAAGCAAGCATTTTGCAGGCTCGCCAGTGTAGAAAGAAAAAAAAAAGTATATCTTGTTCCAAAGGCAACTCCAAAATATATATATATAAAAAGAAAAAAATAAAACTACTTTTCCTAGAATTTATAATCTTTATATATACTTTCAATTTCGATTCAGAGGCGAGTTCACATCTACCAGTTTTCTTATTTTATATTTTGTGAACTTGGGCAAGAAAAAAGCAACAAACGAATTGATAGATAAGGAGACATTACTTTTGTTAATTTGAAATGATGGGCAGCATTCGAAGTTGATACTTCGTATAAAAGTCAAGATCACAAGTGTGATGTCATATATGTTGGTATGTTAGTAACATGTTAGTGACAAAGTGAAACAAAACATTTTGAGCAATAACCTAAAAGGAAAAAGCACATTCTGTTTCATAATTCTATCAAGATAGATATTTCATTACTGCTGTAACGACAAGTTTTTGAAATACTAGACAAGGATGCACTTCTCAACGAAAGAAATTGCATAACATTTGGAAGCAAAACTTGGAGGTCAGTAAGGAAAATTTACATATTTGGTCAAACGTTAGGTAGGGCACATGCAATGAGGAGCAGGATAGGTGTATATGGATTGCGTTTCTTTCCGTAGCCTGATCTGGCCTTGTCTATTTTTATGTCCGGCGAGAACAGCCTTTCTGAACTCTGACCACTCCATGCTCTTATTGAGGAACAGCTGACCCAATAGTACCATGTTTGGTCTTATAGTCTTCATGTTCAAGTATGCCCGATGTCCCACCTGATTATATGTAAACAGTTCACTTCCTTTTATCAGAGAGCATATCAGTGTGGACCTATCTACATAGAACTTTCAACCATCTTTTGACTATGTTCTTAAGATTGGCTATGATGCTGTTATATTGGTTTCAAGCTCATGCATATGAGTTTGCAAATTGTATTGGGCTAAATTATACAATTGTTTCAAACATGCCTTTGTTCCAGTACTCTTGATCTTTCAAGAATGTTACAAAACTACTTTAGGAATAGAAAGTTTAATGAAAATTGGAACCTAGAACGATATGGATGGTGATCTAAAATGGAAACTTGAATTGTCACACTATTCAAGATTATGTCACATCATTCCAAGTCCCAATTTTCATCTGTCATTCTAATGGATTTCTATTTCAATGGTGATTTGAGACATTTATAAACGGCCAAGGATAATACTCAACTTTGGTAAGAATAAGAATATTTTGAAAATAAAGGACAAAGTTGAGATGTAATTTGTATGATTTAGCCTCTATTGTATCGTGGTAGTTCCTGGCCATCACAGTTTTCTCACATAATTTCAACGGAAAGCATAGCAAGAGTGAGGGTGAGAGACTCACCAGAGCATTGTGCATGTTTCCAGGCGAGGCAGAAATGAAGATGTCGCTGCGCATGCTCACATAATAATCAACTGCAGCTGATAATGATGCTTTCCCCGCTATACCAACACGTTCCAAAGGAGAGGTAAGGCTCTTCTTATCTTCCAAAAGCGGGAATAATTTGCGCAACGTTGAGATCCTTGCTTCCCCACCATAAACCTGAAATAGACAACCATTTTCGAAACCTTCAGAGAGCTCCAATTACTTATAGAAGACGTTAAAGTGAAGCTTTCTACCACACAATAATCAACTCCCAAGATTCATTTTGATAGATTAATTCCACATTCCTTCCAAAGAAAAAGGTTGGACCTCGTGTATAGCAAGATAGACGCGTGTGCTATTGCTAAACCCCAGAGCAGCTAGCAGCAATCCTATCTCTTCAGGAGTCAATGGGCAACGTCCCTGATATCTCAACTCTTCATCAGTGAACTGTGAGTTAGGAACCCTTCCCTGCCAAATCACTCGACGATAATTTGCAAGAGCCAGTCTCTCAGCTTTGCCTCCACCAAACTCACAAGCTGAATGAGCAGCCATATCCTGCAAGGATGATTTGTAGAGAATCATAATACTACTGGAATTGAAACTGTAAACTGTAAAACATTTTATTAGATTGGAAGGACAAAAGTTAAATTACATCTAATTAAATGAACTTGGTCCTTGTTCCACGGAAAAATATTGTAAATAAAGAATATGGTATATCTTTTTTTCGTTGCAAAGTAGCCATTAGATTAGATCCAGAACATAAAGCCTCGCAGAAACTTCAGTATTTCACCACTGAATCAAGACTATCCATATCATCCAATAGTACAATTTGCAAGGAAACCTAAAGACTCCTAAGAGATGATAGCACTATGAATGGGCTGAAGCGATCAATTGAATCAAGTCAAACTTCTGATATTGAAGGTTAATTTATGAAGTTCAGTAGTTCTTGCAAACAACGAGGGAAGACCTTATCAAATCGGAGATGCAAGACGACAAACTTCCCACCTTCCAATCTTCTCGTATCATCCCCTAGCAGATTCTCAGCTCCTTCTGTTTCCTTTTGATTCGAAGGGGAACGAAGGCGATTGACAATGGTATCTCCTAATTCAGTGATGCCACGAACAAAGGCTAATGCCTTGAAGTTGACTTTACAACGCAAATGCTGAATCTCAATAGGTAAGTCGTTGAAAGATAGACGATGAGAGAATGGAGCAATAGCAGCAATCCCATAGCTGTTATCAATTGAAACAGTCAGTCCAACACATTTCTAAAGACAAAAAGCAGATGATGTGAGAAATACTCATGCTGTACCGAAGTTTATGGTCACTCTAGAAGAAGATAGACCTCTTAAACAACCCATACCTCACTTGAGATCTTATTTTTCATCCCACTGTATCTCTCTCGTAATTCCTATTGTTATCAATTTTGACCTCAAACTCTCAATTTTATCAATTAGACTCTATACTTAAAAGTGTTGCAATTTTCACCTTTGATCCAACTTTTGTTAATTCGCCCACTAATCTTCACAAATAGCGTAAAAATCATCATAAACTCATTAATTTCAATAAAATAAAATTTTGAACAAAAATAACTTCAAACAATGCACAAATTAACCAACTGAATAACATTGTCAAAATTTAAAATTTTCAACAAAAAAACTTGGTTCTAATGTGATTAAGAGTTCGCTTTGAAACCATTAGTGAAATGACAAAAACACAGTAGTCAACATGTGAATTTCAAGAAACCAAATATCATAATTATGTGCAGGACTTACCGCTGCAATATGGGCAAGACGTTTTCCAAGTACCAGTTTGCAGAAGCATGGGTGGGAGCTGTTTTAATTCTAGTATTACGGATTCCAGTAGCGTAGTACTCCCGAGTGCTCCAGGAGTATTCAGTAGGCAGCTCTTTGACTATTGATATATCATCACGCAGGACATCAATAAAGTGTTCCACATCAAAAATTTCTCCAAAAGAACTGGCCAAACAAAAAAACTTTTAGCAACTTTTTCTGGAAGACACCCCCCCACCCCCCCAAAAAAAAAAACAAAAGATACCATAATTAACTCATTATTAGTACCTTGAATCCTTCCAAACAGCATTAACTTCAAGATGAGGTATGACCAACGTTGCATTCAGAATTCGGGCAACAGCAACTGCATCACAGATCTTTCACATGGTGTGGGGGGAGGGGGCTAAGTTATCATACAGCTAAAGAAAGCCTAAAGGATAAAATGTCATTGAATTCGAATGCTTTTTCATTTTCATTCACAATTGGGAAGATGGTGATGATAAAACAATAAAGAGTAAAATTTATATACCCCCATTCTTTGCTGATTTAATCCTCCATCTAAGAACACTTGGATGTAACCTTGAGATTTTCTTGGTGATACTGCAGGGTATCAGATGCGTGTATATGAGGACGGAGCCATATCTAAGAAGTGCAGAAGCAGAGAGCTGTGAAGAACTCTACTAAATAAAACAAGTGATAAGCTAGGAAAAAGGAGTACTAGAGCTCAAAATTTAGCCCTAAAATCGTAGTACTCACATTCCGCTTTTGTAGGCTTCAGACAAGGTTTCCAGCCTTGATTTGGCAATGGAGACCAGATCTCTCTCTGGTCCTCTAATGTCTGAAATGCCAAACACAGAACTGGTTGTAAGAAACAACGTAAACAAAACAATTTCACTAAATTAGGCCATGTTTGATAACAATTTGAACTCCGTTTGATAATCATTTAGTTTTCGATTCTTGGTTTTTGAAAATTGTGTTTGTTCTTTTCACTATTCTTCAACATGCATTTCATCTTAACTAAGGAATCATCTGAATTCCTGAGTAAATTCCAAAAACAAAAAAGAATTTCAAAAACTACTTAAAAAATACTTAATAAAACAATGGATTTCATGGATAGAGGTAGTGTTTATAAGCTTAATTTTAAAAAAAAATCAAATAGTTTTCTATGGGGCTTTCATTTTTGGTAGCTGATTTCGAAATTTATACTTGTTTCCTCCCAATTTTCTTACCTTCTCAAAGAAACATTACAATTCTTAGTCAAATTTCAAATAAAAAAAAACATTTTAAAAAAGGTTTTCTTTAGTTTTCAAAACTTGCTTGGTTTTTTGAAAACATTAATAGAAATTGTGTAATAAACCAACAAAAAAAACTTATAAATGAGTTAAGAAATCGGAAATCAAGCACATCAAGGATTACTAACCGTGATATGATGCAAAGCACTGTTTAGCAAAGTCAGATGCCTTGGTCTTGGAGAAATCCACTCCTGTTACATAAAAGAACATCAAATTTTTATAGAAATTGATTAACCCTACGCAAAACCGTCAATCTCTACCTCCGGAGAAATTAGTACGTAAGACGAGGTTTTCATCAATGGATGTAGAGAGAAGTGACTCGAATTTATATTCAGTAATTACTGGCATTACTATGAGATAGCAACAAGTAGAAGAAGAAAAACAAAAACAAAAGAGGAAAAAGAAAGACTAAACAAAAGGAAAGTGCGTAGAAACTGATTTTCCAACCAAAAATTGGAGAGAATACCTAGAAAGAAATAGGATTAGAAATTAAAGATTCTTTTACTTCATTTTATCACTGCAATCAAAACAAATCAATGTGAACATATTTGACGAAGAATTTCAGAACCTTCGTCCTAAGAGACAGTCCAGTTAAACTATCTGCTGAATTCGTAAAATCCTAGGTACAATTAGGGCAAGCAAGCAACGTATCATTATCATTTCCAGTTCAAAATAACAGGAATTGTTCATGAAACCTAGGGAACAGAATAGAAATGGATCGAGAACGTACAGAGAACAAGGAAGGCGAAGCGCGACCCAAGGGATCGAAGAGACGGGGGGAAATAATAGGAAAGAGAACAAGAAAAACGCCAGCAAGAGCCGCCCTCTGGGATTGGTTCCGATGGCTGTAGTAGTGGAGCTCCATTGATGCTTTCTTGGAGATCACAGATTGGACACTGGATTTTGATCTTGAAGGTGAAGACTAGGAGAGTTGAGCGAGCGAGAACAGTTTTTTCTGTTTTCCGTACACGGGGAGATGAGTGATGCCGATGCTGATGGCTGAATTCTCCACTGAATTTTGGTATTTTTGAGAAACTATAATAAATAAATAAATAAATAAATAACGTTGCCACTTTGTTTTTTAAAAATTAAACACTACTTCTACCCAACACTTAAATTCTGAAAAAAAATCAATTTTTTATTTTTAGAATTTAACTAGAAAACTAAATATTTTTTTAACAAAAATCAAAAGCATGATTAAAAATAATATAAAAAATTAAAACACAAAATTCTTTAGGATCACTTAAAACAACAATTCATCTCAATTTGAATCGACTAATCCCGTATATTTTCCACCAGTACGTTTATGTTTCTGCCTTACGAATATGATATTTTCTAGGTATTTCTAATAATATCAAGTGTTATTCCGATTTTGGCATTTCTTATTTCTAGAGTTTTAGCCTCTCTTAGCAAAGAGCTAGAGAAACTTTCGAATTATGAATCGAGAATAGAACCAATGGGCGATGCTTGGGTACAATTTCGAATCCGTTATTATATATTTGCTCTAAAAAATTAAATCACAAAAATAATCATATCGGATTTGATAGCTATTTAAATTTATAAATACTACTTTTACCAATAAATTTCTTGACTTATTATTAACTTTCTACCAAATTTTTTGAAAAATAAATATTTTGTCATCTGATTCTTAAATTTGCATCTTTATTATTATTATTACTTTATGTTTTTTTTTTTTTTTTTTTTT
>NW_019268543.1:2816481-2819800 GCF_002738365.1 Cucurbita moschata
TTTTTTTTTTTTTTTTTTTTTGGAATCAAAGGAGATATAATTTTTAAGAACCTATTTTTATCCATATAATTTGATTAAAAATTGAAATAATTTTTTTTAAGAAATATGAAAATTATTATAAGAAAATTGGGAGAGAAAAAATTACAAAATCAATAAACTAAAAATCAAAACCATTAATTTTTTAAAAACAATTGATTATCAACAAATTTATTTTGAAATTATTGGTTCAGCTCGAGGGGATTTTTCTCTCCAATCATAAAATGTCCGAATTTATTTTAAAAAATAAATAAAAAGAGGGAAAATTAGGAGTGGAAGCAACAACGTAATCTTGGAGCTGGGAGGAATTAAAACTAATCCTTGATATAACTAACAAGAACATGGCTACATCAACGTAACCCAAATGAATTTTCTATCGGTATTAATTAAGTTGATATGGAGCCATAACACTATTAACAGCATGGCAAGCCAAACACTAATGACATGATCATTTACAAATATAGAGGAAAGAAGAGACCGACCTTTCATCTATATGTCTGCACCATCCGACAAACCTTCTCCGACACCGTTACTCGTTTCTTCGGGGTATGGTGAATGCCTTGGTTTCTTGGCAGGGGGTTCCTCGTCTAAGTTCACCTCTGTAATTGAAACAACCACTGGCAAATCATCGTGTTCGACATCTGTTTTGGTTGCTTCATCTAGACATGGTGATGCAACGAGAGTGTCGTCTTCACACAGGGGTTCGGAATCGTTACTTCCCATGTTAGTATCTTGAGAGATGACGATGGTATCGACATCTTGCACCGTGGTAGCAGCAGAAGTAGGGCGTTCTGTTACAGGTTCTAGATTCTCCTGCTCATGCGATAGAGGTCTTTTCCTGTTCCTATCTTCCTTGTTACCAGGACTTGCTTCCCTAACATCGCAACTTTCGATGATTCCCACATCTTCCAAGTCCTCTGCCGAGGACGAGGCAATGCCCCGACCACGTTCTGGTTGAATAGACATGCACAAGTCAAAAGAAGCCTTGGATTCAAGGCCAATCGATGAACATGGAAATCGACAAGCTTGAGATGCCATTGCATCAATTGGCTGCAAACCGTCCTGTACCGGAGGCAAGAACATGAAACGGTCTCCAGTTTCTGCATCTGCGTCATCCTATAGTGAGAAAATTTGATACCATCAGAGCAGGCAGCATACTTGCAATTGTTATCAACTGGAGGGTTTGAAACTGGTATCATCTAGAACTAACGTACAAGAGTTGCTTGAAGGAGGTAAGGACATATTTTTGTCCATTTTCCCTGGTGTTTCTCAACATTGACATCATCAAGATCCATACATTATTTCTTTTATAAATAGCCGAACTTTCCTTAAAAAATATATGAAAGAATACAAACTTTCAAAAAATTCATAAAAGAGAGAAGCCCCTAAATAAAGAGCCTCAATCAAGCAAAATAATAATGCATGATCATACATTATTACCAAGCATAGTTGGTGTGTGTGTGTATATAATATGTATATATGGATATGTATGTGTATGTGTATGTGTATGTACGTATGTACGTATATATGTGTGTACGTATATCTATGTGTATGTGCATGTGTATATACGTGTGAATATACCTATATGTATTGTGTGTGTGTGTGTATATATATATATATATATATATATATATATATATTGTGTGTGTATATATATATATGTATGTACATGCATACATGTGTGCGCGCGTGTGTATGTATATATATATATATATATATATATATATATCTAGGTATGTACATATATGTATGAATATATACTTGCCTATGTGAAGAAACACAAAAACTAAATGTGTAAGAGACTGCGTTAATTTGCTTCTTTAATTGTTTGACTATAAATTAAATTCAACGAGCTCCTGCTTATTTAACATAAGGTAATGCTCCCAATTTTCTTAGATAATTTGAGAAGCTAACATACCTCCAGCACAGTAGCATTTGTATCAAAATACGATGATGTCTGGGCAAAAGATTGATAGTCTCCAAGTAATGACCCATTAGAGGCACCTGGTTCAAATAATTCTCTGACAACCAAGCCAGAACCGTCAATAAAGTGGTTGGGTCTACTCGAAGATTCAGATAATAGAGTAATTTCAATCCCATCGACAGCTTGTGAGCTTGACAAATTGTGATTGCATGCCACTGCTGGGCTTCCTCTTTCCAGAAGAAGCTCCACGCCAGTTTCATCCTCATTATTGGATGGAAATTTAGATAAAAGTTCATCACTACATGCAGCTGTGGACATTTCTCGAGACCGGTTTTCGAGGATTTCAAAAATTAATCTCTGTATTAAAGTTCGCTTGAGGTAAGCCTCAGCAGGTGGGAACCAATCCACATTAAGCTGGGGAGATTCATTAAAAAAACAATCACATTATTAACGCCCAATTCAAAAAAATAAAAGCAGATCCAAGGAATATTAACCATGTTTTATGCAATAACTCCGATAGACTAAACACACACACACATGAGATGCAGAATAAACTTCAAAACTATTGTCCTTTTTCTTTTTTCTTTTTTTTTAACAAAGAAACAATAATGATAAACAAGTGTAAGAATTTATCTCAAGTCTCAAACTGTGACACATGTCAATTGACCAACTTAGGACAAGTCATATGAACAGTGAATGTGCCGTGTAAAGTTGATCTGAGAGTCAGTAATGCTTTCAACGAGGGGGGGATCAGAGACTGTACAAACATGGCATTTCACACTGCTAGTTCAATTAACAAAATAAAAGATCCCACACCTCTCTTCCCCAAGGAAAAGTAAAAGATCTTTAGCAGGATGAAGAGTGAAAATTTGATACATGTGGAAAAAGGTTTCAATGCTGATGCACAATCTAATTCGGGAAGGGACTTGATCGAGAAGAAATGAAATGAACATGAGAACAAGACTTCATTGGACAGCATCAATAAAGAGAAGAAAATTAAGCATTATAAATTAGAGATAAACCATAAGAAATATAAACTCAATCTCAGGAATCTTTTCTGCAACTCACAAAAATTATTGAGAACACTCGTGTTTTATCAATTTAAATTGATGGCTCTTTCTCTTAGACTCTCCAATTTAGGCTCTCATCCCATAGGCCTTAGGCTGTGTTCTCTTTGTTGATAATTGTCACTTAAGAAATGATTGAGAAAGTTATTTTTACTAGTACTGGTGTTTTGCAAGGAAAAAAAATTATTAGGTTGAGGCAGTTAACTAGGGACTTTATTATATTTAACAATTGCAAAAGTTGAAACTCTCCAAAAAAAAAAAAAAAAAAAAAAAAAAAAAAAAAAAAAAAAAA
>NW_019268543.1:2820182-2845126 GCF_002738365.1 Cucurbita moschata
AAAAAAAAAAAAAAAAAAAAAAAAAAGAAACTAAGGGTGCAAGCAAAGCGAAAAAACTTACAAATTTTGAAAGCTTGAAGATTTTGAACGGGCTGAAACTAAGAGGTGCTTCTGCCAGAAAAAGTTCTAGATAGTGGAGCAAAAATAATCCGCAATCAAATGAATTTTCCTGCTGCGGAAGCTGACATGAAAAATGTAGGACATGTAAGACAGCCCCCCAAAAAAGGAAAGATAAAGAGAAATGAACGTAGGACAACAATATCAAACATGATGTGTTAGCAATAAAGGAACCAGTTGAGTTTGTTTGGGTTCCATTTGACTCGAGGCAGGATTAGTGGTGCTATGATTGAGGAAGTGCACCATAATTCCCCGTTTCGGAATAAGGACAGATTAGTGGCGCTATTATTGTAGTCATGGGAAATTTGAATTGGAGAGAAATAGTAAAACTTCTAGAGAAGTTGAGAGATCACGGGAGGAGGTTCGGGAGGTCGCAAGGTTTAATGTGTTTTCATGGGCGTCTGTTATTTGACCTTTTTGTAATTGTGATCTTGGTTTGATATTTTCGATTGAAGTCCCTTTTATAGTCGATAAGTGGACTCCTTTTTTGTGCGCTTGTTTCGATATAATGAAGTTAATTACCAGAAAATACCTCGAGTGGGAGAAACCGAAGGTTCTTAAATTTTGTTGAAATATCTTCAGGTGTCTCCTTGTTTCTCTCTTTCCATTCTTCCAGCAAATAACTGTCATACATTGCATCATGAAGTCCCAGTGATTAACAAAGAACTAGCAAAAAAAAAAAATCAATACTATAAATGCAGATAAGTTCAAATTAATAATTGGAGGCAGCTAATTTTATAATCCATAATGGAAACAAAATGCAAAAAGTAGAAACGGCCAAAAGACAGTATCAGCAAATTACTATAAAACCTTTTTTATGAGAGAGCAAACTACCTTCGTAACAGAGACAGAGGAATGCATACAAGGATAAGATTTCAACTAAAAGATTTAACGTGTTTGCTTGGGATGACTCATGATGTGGAAACACTCCCTAGACTCAACAGAGTGGCTCCTCCAAAGGCTATCAATGTTGGAATCTCACTGATAAGGAAGCAAATGAATTGGCATTTTTTGCTTCAAGCTTTGAACAAAATGAGACTGAATCACCTGGAGGATATCAAGGTTCAGTCACGATTGAAAAATGGGGTTTTTCAGTCAGCTCAACCATTATTGCACTTTCAGAAACATAAAATCTTCAACCTTGATCTGAATACAGTGTTAAGGGAAGTCAAAATCCCCCAAAAAGTTAAAAAGTGTTCTTATGAATCTGTTAGAAATGCTATTAGGATATTGAGGATATATTAGTAATTAAAGAGGAGGTGGTTATGGAGATTGGTTATAATAGATGGAGTGAGGAGGGAGAGAGTTGTGCATTACTTGATAGTGATCAAGAGGAAGTGTGCAAATACCTCGAGAATTACTTCTTTATGTTGTAATTTATTTGGATATTGCAGTATAGTTATCCTTGGTATTTTCACATAATTTCTGAGTTCCTAACAGGAACCTTATCCAAGGCAAGCTTAACACAAATGAGCTTCAAAGAAGACTTTCAAGTTTCTTCATCTCCTCTGATTGGAGTGTTCTCTGCAAATCGGACTCAGAAAGCCAGACTCACATTTTCGTCCACTGCTCTATAGCTTATGATTGTTGACTAATCATCTCTCAGTTGTTGGTTGAGCTGATGCTTTCCTAGGCCTCCTGTTTGCTTAGTCAACCAGCTTTGTATTGGTACCAGTTTTAAGGGCCGTTCTAAAGTTCTTTGGACTAATGCAGTTAGCTCAGTACTGTGGTGTGTCCGGTCAGATAGGAATCACAGAATTCTTTAGGGGTCGGAATCTATTACTGCTAGTTTATGGAACCTAATTTGCCACCACGATGTCAGTCACAATTTCCTTCTAATTATGTTTTAATTCACATCCATGCCAAAGGAGAGGTTGTTTTGCAACCCCTTGGCTTCATGGGGATATCTCATTTCCCTTCTCTTGTATATGCCTCTTCAATCAATATATTTCAGTTTCTTATTAAAAAAAAAAGTAATAATAAATACTCCAAAGTGTCTTTGCGACCACACTCCGACACATTTCCTTTACAAAGACTGTCTCATAGGACTCTTCCTTTTCTTTTGAATGGTTGACCAAGAAGAAAGTTGCTCTAGAGTCGTCATGGTTTTGTGTAAAAGCGGGTAAATGGTTATCTAGCAAAAGAGAATAGACATTTCTGCGAAGGAGCAGGAAGGAAAAGATGATCAAGGTTTTCCTTGCTTTACAGAGAAACGAAGCTAGGTGACAAAGTTCTACTCTAATTTTTCCTCTTCAATAAATTTTGGCTTTAGTAAAAGAATAAGAGAGAACAAAAATCAACTGCATACATAACCAAGCTAAAACAACACTGCAACGCAAAGTCTCTCCTGATACACTTTGTAAAGACAAATCCTCCTCCGATTCAAAATTATGTTACATTTTTCTTTATAAAAGTGACAACCACTTCATTCCAAAAAAAACCAACTCTAACAACCTAAGGGACAAGGTGTCCCCTTCACTAGCAAAGAGAGGTTCCACGAATCCCAAGATACAAAACTATACTACTAAAATAACAACAAAAAAATTAATAAAATATTTAGTCCTAAACTTTGATGTTTGTGTCTATGTGGACTCTAATCTATCAAAATTACAAATTTAGACTTTGAGCTTATGAATTTTTTTAAATTCACAAATCTACTAGACACAAAACTAAAAGTTTATGATTTTATTATCCATCAAATTTAAATTTGTGTATAAAAAATCAATTAATTTTTCAAATCCTCAAACTTTTTAGTGATTCATGAGATACAAAATTGAAAATTTAGGATCTATTAGACGGTTTTAAAAGTTTAGTTCAAGGATTAAACTAGTAATTTAACCCAAAAAAAAGTAATAAAGCAACAAGAAAAATTGTATTACAACAGCCAAAGTTTTTTTTTAAAAAAAGGCCAACAAAAAAGTTACTAATCAGAAGATGAAAAGAGATCAGTTGCAATATTGCAAATGAAGGCAAGTACTGAAAACATGTCTGAAGTCTCCATCAAACTTCTCGGTAAAGAAGAGACTAATTATCAAGGCTGCCAAACTAACCATGAAAGCAAAGATTCACCTTCGTTCAGATAGCTTAGATACGCTGTTCAAAACAATACATTGAACTTTATGAAAACCACAAAAAACAAAGGAATACCTTTGGATGAGATTTTTAAGACCTGCGTGACTTCCTTTAATAGAATCCATATGCAATATACACGGTACTTTCATTGACTTCGTCAGGTCTTCATCTGTAACAAGACAGAAGTTATGACTGATGGGAGACACATATTGCCCCAATGAATGAAGAACTTACCGCTATATCTAGCCACTTCACCAAGATGGCATATGACCATTAAGCTCCAATGAAGGCTGTTACAAAAACATTTAAGTTCGAAAAAGATACCCACATCTAGTGATGTTTAGCTTAAGACACAAGGCAAAATGATTCCTGAAGAGAAAAATCTTACTTGAAGTTTATAGGAATGAAGATATAATCCTTTTCAAATAAATCCACTTTCCGTGTCCATTTCCGAACGCGTAGAAAAGCAGCTCTGCCATCTGAAGCACTAGATGGATCTTTATCAAGGTCTGCCAGCTTCCTAAAGAAAAAGCTATTGAAGAAGTGAAATCTATGCTTATCCTGAGGATCTATCTGGCTCTTCAAATACCTGACAATCAATTCCATTAAGAAATGGCGTGTTCCATCATTTGCATAAAAGTTAGTTAAAATGAAAACCAGTCATCCAAGCAAGGTAATGGTGAAAATTAAAGGAATTGTGGATCAGCACTTCTTTAAATGAGAAGCTGGAAATCCCAACATCACTAGGAGAATGTACAGGGGGGAAACCTCTAATAGTAACAGTATTCAATCATGATTACAAGCAATCACTATATAATTTGACTCACTGGATGTAAAAGTCAATGATTGTGTCATTGACAAATGTCTCTGGTTGTAACAAGTCAACATCCCTTTTACTGATGGAAACGGCATCTGGATCTCCTTTGGGATAGACAACTTCTTCAAAAGGCTCATCAAAGCTGCAAAAAGGCTCATTTAAATTGGAAGGGGAAAAAAGATGGTCACCACCAGATAATATACTCAAGTTCATGCATTGATCATCGAATAAAATAGAGCATACTTTACAATTACAAATAGAAGGTGAACAAAGATTGATCCGCATGCATGACATTTCAAATCTCATAGCATAGTAAACATGAGAATTTTTTACTCAAAACTAAAAAAACATTAGTTTGAGTAGATACAAATAAAATTCCAAATAAACTAACCAAATGTATTAAAATATGAAGACTAGCTTTAAAAAACGGAAAAGTAGAAAATTCCACTCACTTGGGAAAATAATGTCTTTGTCCACCTAAATCATCATCATCAGTTCCTATGCCCGCACTACAAGACATAATAGAGGTAGGCAATAAATCAATGAACAAGGGAGACCAATATACGTCAAAGGGAATGACAACAAAGTTTATTGGAGAATGCAACCAGTCATGCATGTTACCTGAGAGACATATTTCGGATAGCCGTCTCAACCATAAAATGAAGAATGTAAACTGTGATACTTCTTTAGAATATACCGCATAAACTTATGTATTGACGTGATGCCAAGTTTATAACTTCTATTTTAAAAAATTGCATAATGATCAACAATATAGTGATAAGGAAACACAGATAACATACTCGAGAGACATATTCCAAATAGCCATGTATCTGGAATCCAAAGATCTGATTTTTTGTTGTTTCTCAGACCAGTAAGAATCAACAAGAACAATCTTTACTTCCTTAATGCCTGGACCAAGTTCATAGGCAATACATATTAGTTAAGCTAACAAAACGAAAGATATTTATCACATTATTAAGAACACTGATGACATGACACAAGAAAAAACCAATGAGGATGTCTAGAAGAATGCAAATGTTAGCAAAGATATAATTGAAATTCTATCAAATGTTTATGCAACTGAAATCTAATTCCAAAATCTCGATGTACTTTTGCAAAAGTCCACTGACCAGAAGTGTCACACGAATTATCACATTGACCAGCATCCTTTGATATAACATGGAGCTTGATCATCACATATTCAACCTGCATGCCAAACGAAAAACTGGCAAATCACGACAAAGTTAACTCAAATATCATGAAATTTAGTTTCTAAACAATAGTTATAAGCACTCACTCTTTGAAAGCACTGACACTCAATATCAATGAGATCGTCTACTCTCCATTCAAGGTTAAGGAATTCATTGCTTCCATAATCAGCAAAACCATTAATTTTGATGGCATTAGGTGAAAAGGTTAACGAGGGACTGGCACAGTAAAAATCTCCATATACAATATAATCGGGATATAGGACAACCTCCTTGTTAAGATCATCCTATAAATTGAACGGAGAAAAGCTTCAGTACCCAAATGCGTATATTCTGGACAATGAAATTGGATGACTAGAATCTGCCTATCTTCAAAGAAAAGAAAAAACAAGAAACATGTTCTGCTGAAGTAATCAACGCTACATCCTAAGTTGTAAACAGTTTTATTACCCAAAAAAAGGTAAAGTTAGACATATCGGAATTATTATTACAAAAGTAACTAAAAACACTCCAGAATACAAGAAGATGCATAATGTTTCACTAATTCAATTCTTTCTTCCTAACCTAACGAGTGTTTTTCCCTTCAAACACACTTCGAGAATAAGAGGAAACTATAGTCTCCTTCAAGATTAAAAAAAAAAAAAAAAAAAAAACTTGACATGGAACAATAATGAAAAATTCGTGGTATGTACAAACAACATGAACATCTTGACAATCTACACTTGTCACAGACAGTTAATAATTAAAAAGTCCTGGATTCCCAGCAAACACATGAAAAATTGGATGTAAGTTTCAGGAAAAATTTAAGACGTGTGCGTGAACTTTTTCTCTTTGTTTAAATCATCACAAGGAACAAACTTACCATTTCATTGTCGGATGAGCAATTATCTAAATACTTCCCGTTCAACAAAACTGAAATGAGTCCAAAAACATATGGTCAGACATTGAATTTGAGTAAGTTATGAGAGAGTTCTTTTGAGAACAGGTTTTATTCAGTGCAACTCTTGCAAGTTATATATTAAGCAAATACTAGGAAAAATATATTTGCAGCCGGCTGGTAACCAGGTCGATGGAAGATCTGTTATCCAGGTTTTCAAATTGGAGTAAATATAGGTTTTTTCAAATTCCTTTTTCTGGTTGAACTGAGTAATGACCATTCGTACAAAGATTTGAACAGAGAAAAAAATTGAAACTTCTTGTAATAAGCGGAAGGAGAGTGGCAAGGTGTCAAGACCTTGGTGTCTACTAACAAAGCTATTAGAAACGTGTTCTTACTGTTCAATTCAGTTGATTGGAGGGTTTTTTTCTTTCTTTCATTCTTTCATTTTTTCCTTCTTTCTTACCATCAGTCCCCTTTCATAATCTTTCTTATTGATGCAATTCCTATCTGGGAAAGAACAACCAAAAGAATGTTGAAGCAAATACAGTATACAGAACATACCACCATCCTCTACAGTTTCTGAAGGAGGGCTCATTGAAGAATTCCCATTCATGCTTCCATTAGGATCTGAGAGTGCATCAATTGGCTCCCTCTATAAATTGCAAAAAAGTGTTAATCGAACATGACTAATACTCATCTATATCTTAAAAGAAAACAATGTCCAGAAAGCAGAAAGAAGAGTACTTCAGCATTAAACTCAGGAAGGGTGCAATTTAACCCCAGGATAGGACTTTGAGAGCTAGATCCAATTTTGTCAAGTTCAGAGCCAAGGCTTCCTGTCACATGACCATCTACTTGCACAAACAGATCTTGCGAATGGCTATTCAATTCTGATTCTGTATTGGCATCCAATTGATATTTCCCTTCTTCCATGATAAATTGCTCTTTAGTTGTGCCCGAGGGAATATGTGAAATACCATTGTCACAACCACGATTACATTTGCCCAAATCAACATCCATATGTGGATTTTTAATCTCCTTCCCTTCAACAACAAACCCATTGGCCACAGTTAATTTATCTTCATCAAATAAAATGAATGACCATCAACAGAGAGAAAATATTGAAGGTAGCCAAAAATGAATTACTGCTCTGGAATAGCATTGTTGAACGGACATTCATCAAAGAAAAGACACAAAAAGAAAGCAATTCTAGAATGATACTTAGACAAAGACAAGCCACAGTGAGAACTGAATAAAAAGCACAACAGCATATATAAACATCACAATAATATATGTTTTTCTTTCAGCTATTAAGAATGCAAGATACATGATATATTTAAACATATGCGGAAAATAATTACCATATCAATCTTCCCTAATTTATAACACCGACATTGCCCTTCGATAAGTTTTTTTCTTTGATGAAAAAATATTGTTCCAGAAATCCTCTTCAGACGCCGAACCTCCAGAGGAATCGAAGTCATTACTAGCTACCTCTTTTGATAGCGTACAAGTTAGCCGCGGAGTGAAGGGATAAAAATGCACTTTAGTGACCACATATCAATTTAATTCCCTATTGGAAGTAAACGCTTTACAGCAATCAGCGATAATACCACGTAGTGAAACACTCACAGACAGATTAACATGTCGACAGAAATATTAGTTCAATTCGCTGGGTTACCATTCAATAGGTTTCAAATTCGTCTGTATTTGCCAAAAATCGACAACAAAGAACAGTTTAACATTCTATGGACTGCTCCACGATCTCCCTAGGGCAAAGAACTAACGGAATCAACACAGCGCTCAACTTTCTCTATACATAACTCCAGACAACTCCCTACATCATCTATGCCAGAGAAGCGAAACTCTGTTTTCATTCAAAATTAAGAATTCGCGTCCAACTATCTTCTACAGGTATTTGCAGAGAAATAAAAAAACGAAAATGAAATAGTTTCCAGTTCAGGAGAACCTACCACATTCCAGAAATTCATACTTCAAAACAGCGTTAGTGTCGAGATTAGGGTTTTTGAATTTGCTCAGACGCTTCTCGGAGATCAATTCGGGAAGCTCGTCTTCTTCGGTGAAATCGAAAACTTCAAGGCCTTTGACGGAAGCGTTCTTCATGGTGAGGAGAGAGCGGAACGGAAGATCGGTGAGTTCAAACGAGTCGAAGAAGAAAATCAGTGGGTTGACATTCGTAAATCAGAGCGCAAGCTCCGATGAACAGGGGAGGCGAAGTTTCACTCAAGGCAGATTGTGTCAAAGCTTTGGCCCACTTGGGTTGCTGCAAATGGAACCACTTAGTCTAAAGATGAAGCAGCTCAATGTTTGTTCACGCCTTTATTTATTTACCGGTCAAAAATAGTTTTAAATTTTAAAAGATTTATTAATATTTAAAATAACAAAAAAATATTTTTCAAAATTATCTTTAAACTTATTAAAAAAAAATAAAAAATACCCTTCCATTTCATTTAAATTTTGTCATCTTTCCGCTTCCCCATAAATGGTGACAATCCACCCCCTTCGACTTTGCAGGGGAGGCGAAGTTTCACTCAATCCACCTTAGAGCACTCGTTTCTTTTTCCAACCCAACGTCTTTATTGGCACATCGCATCGTGTCTACCCCTTCAGGTAAAGGCGAGAAGGCTGGCACATCTTCCGATGTCTGGCTCCAATACCATTTGTAACGCCCCAGATTCACCGCTAGCAGATATTGTCCTCTTTAGGCTTTCCCTTTCGAGCTTCGCCAAGACTTTAAAATGTGTCTACTACAGGAAGGTTTCCACAGCCTTATAAATGGTGTTTTGTTCTCTTCCCACAGCTGAGACATCACAGTACCAAACAGTTAGTACTACTTTAAAATCCTTAAATTTTTTAAAAAAAAAATAGACATAATTTATGACGTGTGGTAGGGTTTAATGCCCTTAAAACTTGTAGAACAAAAATGAAAAGTTTGAAAATGATTTTGGAGGTGTAAATAGACTATTTCTGTCAACCATATATTGCCCATAAAAAAAAATAATAATTTTTTCAAAAAGGTCAAAGGGTTGATAGTAATTTTAAAATTATATGAATATTTTTAATTATTTACTGCATATATAATCTATTTAAAACGTTACGGAAATAAAATCCAGAATTAATAGAAAGGCCCACCCTCATTTTCCAAGCCCATATCCAAAGGTCAGGCCCAGACCACTCTCTCTGGCCCAATCACTCTCAGTCCAGTAATTTTTTTCTCATTCTTTTATATATATATATAATTATTAATTTCAAATAATATTTTTAATGAATAATTTATATTAAAAAATATATCAAACACCCTAATAAATTCAATCAGTTCTAGATACGCTAGCAGTAAGTTTGGCTAAAGCAAAGAAAGGGTCTTTGCCACTTGAGCTGTATGTAGAATAACTCGCACACGTGCGGTTCGGAGATCTAGTAGGAGCCATCTTAAAGTGTTTTTGCCACTTGAGCCATATGTGGAGTACCTTGCACACATGCGGTTCTTACAAGGAAAAGCTAGTAGGAGTCATTCTATTCCCCACACGCACACACAAGTGACGAACATTGACAATCAAAGCTTGGCTAAAGCAAAGAAAGGGTCTTTGTCACTTGAGTCGGAGTAACTCGCACACATGCGGTTCTTACAAGGGAGAGCTAGTAGGAGCCATCCAAAAGGGTCTTTGCCACTTGAGCTGTATGGGGAGTAACTCACACACGTGCGGTTCTCACGAGGGAGAGCTAGTAGGAGCCATCCAAAAGGGTCTTTGCCACTTGAGTCGTATGTAGAGTAACTCGCACACGTGCGGTTCTTATGACGGATAGCTAATAAGAGCCAGGTGCACACATTTCTTCAACATACTCCCTCACCTTACTCGGAGCCATTCCCCTCTAGTTCAATGATTATCTCTAATTATATATCGTTATTTTTCTAATATTATTTAATTATACCTTCACAACTCGGGAATGTTAAGTTGGTCACTAATTACATATCTCTACTAATGACGACGTATGATATCGATACAATATTTTAATATTTTAATTAAATTTTTTAATAAATGTAGTAGTTATTAGAATACTCACTATTTTCTTATAGAAATATAATATAAATATAAGATGTGAAATGACCTAACTTGAAAGATCATAGCTTAATAAAGAAACCAAAAAATATTCACATTTTTGGTCCCAACAAACAATAACAAAAATAAGGGAAAAGAAAAAGAATATATTGGGGAATGGGTAAGAATTAGAATCTTGAAATTAAATAGTTACTAATATTTAAATTTAATTTTTGGGTTTTTGCATATTTTTTTAATTGAAATGAAATAGTAAAAAGGTAATTTCCTAGGGACCACATAGCAAAGTTTTGGCAGACAAAAATATGGGCACACTGTAAAAAAGCAAACAAATACACCCTCTGAAACATTTTTATATATTTAAAAATTAAAAAAATAATAAAAAACCTTAAATTTTTACTGCTTTATTCAGCACTTTTTGTCCCCATTTTCTTTTTTATCTTCTTCCTTTTTTAACCTTTTAACTTGGATAAAGCAAGACACAAAAATCCCATTTTTCTTGTTTCAGTTTATTTATGTAATAAAAAACTTTGTACTATTAAACTGTATATATATATTATGCTATTCCTCCATCTTTGACCATAAAGGTCGGAGTTCAGATGCCCGATCGTTGGATCTATTCTTTTTATACGATAAAGCGTCTTCTCATTATATTACCACGACACATTTCGTTATTTTCCCGAGACTCCCGTGTTAACAAAACCAATTGATCTAGTCATGAGCAAGTCTAAAAGAGCTGTAATAGACCTTCGAGAGGCAGTGTTGTAAAAAAACGAGTTCTCATCTTCTGGTCGAGATCGACTTCTCATTTCTTCTTCGAGAAAGCTAGATTCTCGAGAGTCAGAAAAGAATAATCTTAGAAAGTCACCTAACTTTTATAATCATCCTTTAAACTAATATCATTTAGATGTGATATCGGTTTATTTACGTCTCTCTCATTTACTCAAGCGTCACAATTATCTCGTGCTCGTATAAATTTAGAGAACCAACAAATTAATTTCCCGTCACTCTCCCATTACGCAATCCACGTAGGATGAGTTCGACACGAAAAGAAAATCCCGAAAAATTGTAAAATATTAGAATTTCTTTTAATCTTTAACATTGCAAAAAGGAGCCTTCACATAGTCACATGTACGTATACAAATCAATAGTGACAATGCCAATGGCTACCATAAACTGTAGTACAAATGAAGAAAGGGGGCCACAAAAGAAGGCTGATATCATACATACCTATGCATGCATGCATTCATGCATTCATGCATGCACACCGATGTTCGAGTAAATAGTACAAATAGCTTTTACGAGTCATTTCTTTTCATAGATTATTGTATTTTTTCACACACGTAAGTCGTGTTCGTTCATCTAATGATTGAGCTGCTTCGTTTTATATCAGAATAACTAATCGTAAAAGAGTTCACGATAATTCCTTTTTTCTCGTCTGAACAATGCAAAAATTGAACTGTTTCGTTTTATATCATTCACGTAAACTGATATGACAGCTGATGTGTAAAAATTGATTTGTTGGATGATGAAAGTCCCACATCAGCTAATTTAGGAAATGATCGTGGGTTTATAATCCATGAATACTCTCTCTATTGGTATGAAACCTTGTGGGAAGCCCAAAGCAAAGCAAAGCCATAAGAGTTTAGGCTTGAAGTAGACAATATCATACTATTATAGAGAGTTGTGTTTGTTTATCATGATTATCTAAATGATTTTAATTATATATTTCTACGCCAATTCCATAATTTAATTTTAAGAAAACTTAGATAAAAATAATTTTTTTTAAAAGTCCAAAGATATAATTAAAATATAACCTAAAGTTCGGAAATATTTTGTATAATTATATTGTTTATATAATCATAGATACATATATATATATATGTATATATGTATATATGTACACAAGGGAAGGAAGCATGTATGTTTATATTCTCTTCTGAAGGCTCAGACTGCAAAGGGTTCAGAATCAACCTGTTAACGGCTGTCCCAGTTTGTTCTCTGCCATTGGACGTTGATTTCTCACCTTCCTTCAATTATATATCATATTAAAACCAGTTGTGGGGCCCACCGCCTACAACAAAATTATATATATATATTTTCATTTTATTCTTTTAAATAAAAATAATAATTAGCACATGTGGGTTTAGAAAAAATTAGTGAAGAGAAAATTAAAGCAAAATTATTAGTATTGTTTTATGGAATTGAAATTAAAAAATTTCCATATTTTAATAAAATAATTAGTATTTCATTGAGGTGGTCACGTATTCAACATAATATTAACGGAATAAATTGAATAATTGACTGAATTATTAGACACAAAATTAAAAATTATATATATCTTTTTAAAATTAAAGGCTAATAATTTATCAAAAAGTCTTAAAATTTATAATTTTTTTAAAACATATATTAAAACTTTAAAACCTGTATCAAATAGGATTTTCAGCTTAAAAATTATTTAATCAAATTTTGAAAATTTGAATTTTGTATTTAATATAATTACTAAACTTAAAAAAATATATAATAAATCCCTCGAACTTTTAATAAATTTTAATATATACAACTTTAAAAATAATCATCTATTAAATAAAAATATTTAAAATATGGTTAATTTAATAAAAGTTTAAGAATAGTTGAAATATTAAAAAAAAAACAAATAAATTTATAATTTGTAATTAACAAAAATTGTAATAAAAAATTGTAATGTGAAATGGAAATGAAAATTTAAGCCCACACCCTGTCGCACAGTAAATCGACGGACCGTTTTGCCCTTGCATGCGTCAATAGTGCGAACACATGACACACTCAAAACTTTAAATTATAATATATAAATAATTATTTATAAAGTTGTCAAAAGAAATGGAACTTTTCCTAATCCTATAATCATATGATAAACGTTTAATATTGAATTACTATAAAGTATTCATTAATTGGATTAGGATAAAGTATTATATATAATATAAATAATGATATTTATATATTTGTATTTTGTGAAGATTAGATCGAATAATACTATATAATAGAGAAATTGGAGGGATTTTTTATGTAATCGAGGCGCCGTAAATTTTTGAAGAAAAAAAACATATATAATTAATATTATGAAGATTTTCTCCATTTTCACACTAATTTTTCTTTATAAATAAAATTTTATATTAATTAGATCTAGACATACGTGACAACGTGGAGTAGCTAGTAGTGATCATGTTTGTTCAAGACATATTGTCTCTGACCGTATCAAATGTTCCAGTAATACTTGTCTAATAATGTTGCCCATAGTCTATGCCTGTTCCAAACTCTTTTTTACATGCTTTTATCTTAAATAGGTTTTTACTATTTCATGTTGTATCAATAGGGAGGTGTATGACTGTTCACCAAAATCATGTCTAACAAAATGCCTCAAAATGTACTGTTGAGGATGCAACCAGTCGTTAATTCATCATACCCTGATTTATATGTTATTTGAAGTCGGGATGTTTATTTCTTTGTTTATAGCTACATAACGTTGTTTTATTCAATTCTTTCAAGTCGTTTGAAGTGTATTTACTCGTTGACATTTTTTAAAACATTTCTTGCAAACGTGACTCGATACCCGAGTATACATCGTAGTTGCCTACGGCGTTTGAATTTCTTACGACTGACTTGTTTGCTGGATTAGAATAAGTGCGATTGTGACAACTAACAATTATTGTTATTAATCATATAAGACAGCAAAGGAAGACGTGGGACGCCAAAGTAGGTTATGTCTCCATACTAATAATTAACGGGAGAAGTATTTGTATTCTCGTAGTACCAAAATAGGAAGCTAAAATAATAATTTAGTTTTTTTTTTGTAAAAAAAAAAAAGAAAAAAAAGTAAAAGATGAATGTGAATAGTGGGAAAATAAGGGAGGTGGAGAAATAAATAAATAAATAAATAAAAGAAAAAAAAAAAAAAAAGAGAAAAAGAGAAAGGGAAGGGGCATTGAGAGTGGGAAAAGGGAACTAATTGTGTCGGGTGATGATGTGTTACTGTCGCTTTTGATTTCCCACAAGAAAAGCAGTCGGCGCCGCCGTGGATTGCCTTGCCTTCCCTTCTCTAATTCTCCATAATTCTTATCATTATGTTTTATCATTGAAAATGATTGTACCCACGTTTCCCATTTCTTACTCACTACACCCACTTCCTCTTTTTCTTTACTTTTTTAATGTTTTTTTTCTTTCATTTTTCAAGCTATTTTATTTTATAAGCTTCAAATAAGATATTAACGATTTTCATTTAATTTAAGAATAGTATCGAAATTTTAAGATTATTTTGGAGACATAAATAATTAATTTTTATTAATTTAGTTGCATGTATTAAATTTGTATAAAATTCATATTTTTATTTTTATTTCTCTATATATTTGATTTTTGAGAAGTCGTAAGAAGGACAAGTCCGTAAATTCACCCAATAAATCAAATTAAAAATATAAAATAAATCACACACATATCCTACCATTAAATGGAACGTTTTGCACTCAGCTCTACCGGTCAAATTTTCTCACCTTTTTCACCGTTATGTGTTAAATAAAAATAATAACAAATAAAATCAAAAGGTAAAAAGATATATATATATATATATATAAATAAAAAAATGCACCGAAATAGTTTTCCATCTTTACATAAACTCCTCTTTCAATTCACACTTTCGTCTCCAACTCTGCATGTTCCAGTTCTTCCTCCTCTCTCTCACAGCCCTTTTCTCATCCGTTTCCATGGCTTCCTTTCTTCCATAAGAATCAATTAGTAAATTATCGGTTCGTTGTTTCACCGTTCAGGCGAGACGAACGAATCATTTCAGACACCGGAGATGCTTCCTTTTCAGAGTCATTACGGATTCCAGAGCAGTTGGTTGAATTATCGCGACGGCGATCATTTTAAACGTTCGATGTCCGCTGCCGGATGCTCGATCGTCGGAAATGCTGCAGATTCGTCCAAGGACGAGAAGAAATCTACGGAAGCGAGTCGAAGTCATAAGGAAGCGGAGAGGAGACGGCGACAGAGAATCAATTCGCATTTATCTACGCTCCGTACGATTCTTCCTAATACTACTAAGGTAATCGTTTAATTCGCGAAATTGTTGTGTGCATTTTGTTTTGTTGATGTTGAATTGACGAAGCGTTGAGGTTTATTGGATATGGCGGATGGAATATTTGAATTAGTTTTGGACTGTTTGTTTGTTTTATTGTAGACGGACAAGGCGTCGCTACTGGCGGAAGTGGTGAGTCATGTGAAGGAGTTGAGACGGCGAGCGACGGAGGTTGCGCACCGAAGTGCAGACCAGTGCGACGGCGACGGCGGTAAAGTGCCGTGGGCGTTCCCTAGCGAGGAAGACGAAGCGACGCTCTGTTACTGCGATAACGAAAACAGGTTAATGAGAGCGACAGTTTGTTGCGATGAGCGGTCCGGTCTGAATCGGGATTTGATTCAAGCGATCCGGTCGGTTCACGCGAGGGTGGTTCGGGCCGAGATGATGACGTTGGGCGGGCGGACGAAGAACGTGGTGGTGTTGGAGTGGAGCGGTGGCGGCGACGGTGGCGGGAGAGAGGAGGCGTTCGTGGGCCTGAGGCGGGCTTTAAAGGCCGTAGTGGAGAATCAGGCCCAGAATCTATCGGGTCATAAGCGGGCTAGGGCCTGTTGTCCAATAGAGGACCCGTTTTACATGTGCTGACGTGGCCTAGCAAGTTTGTTTTGGAATTGTCAGTTGGGAATCTTTTTTGTTTTTGCTTGGTGTAAAATGGGAAGGAATCAGGTCCAACACGAGAGAGAAAAGTGACCGACATGTCGGCTGTCGCACAACAGACAAAACAACGTAATAAGTGCAAAAGCTCAGTTGGGGGTTGAATCATGTCGATGGTATATCTAAAAATTCTTAATTAATTTCCTCTTTTAGAATCGTTTGTAGCAAACAAAAATCTCAAGTCTTTTATGCAGCAGTGTACTATTTGATGAAATAGTACACATTTCGAATATATAAACCCTAAACTACGGAGTTTAGATGAATACGACTCTCTACAATGGTTTGATATTGTTCATTTTGAGCATAAGTTCTCATGGGTTTACTTTGGGCTTCCCCAAAATATCTCGTACCAATAGGGAAAGTATTCCTGAATTATAAACCTACTCATCTTTGATACACCATATGCTTAGTTTGCTTAGCATAATCACGAATCACTATAATTATATCATATCAAGAGATAATCATGCATAAGTAAAGGGAACAACTATAATATTATTTGTTATGAATACTGGAACTATCCACATATTTAGAGATGTCCATAACCATATGAAAGTTTGCTGAGAACGAAGAGCGAAAGTCACTAAATGGGTAAGTCATCGATTCTTAAAACAGACTAGGGAGAATTCCCATTTAAATGGAGTTTGAGAGATGAGAGTCGAGAGAGATTTATCTTTATTAGTTGAATGGGACTAGGGACAAGGATTACATTCTCCGTCCTTAAACCACTCCCAATTCCCACCTCTATATGTGTATGTCAAAACTAACTTATTATATATATATATGATTATTTACTTAATTAATATATATATATATATATATATATATTTATTTATTTAAGTGTTATTGAATTTATAGAAATTAAGTTAAATATTCTCCTTAAAAATATTTATTTATTATGGTATTATTTTATATTCTTTTAATATGGGATAAAAAAAGAATGAAAAGGGAGGATGCTTCTAGACTACTGGTCCACTGGGTGGATAATATATTGTTACATTAAAAAAGTATTATTTAAAAAGTCGATATTATATATTGTAAAATAATTAAGAAAGTAAATTGAAATTTATTGGAAGTAGAGAAAGTAAAAATAAAAAAGCAGTAGATAAGTCCACGTGTCGATGAGGAGTGAAACGCTGAATAATGGGAGAGCTTCGTCCACGCAGTGACGTAGTTAAAGACAGACGTCTCTTCCTCCTCCCTCCTTATCCTCGTTACTCCATAACTCATCCCCAATTATTATTTTTTTATTCTCTTTCTTTTCCTTTAAACATTTTAATATATTTAACAATTTTATAAAATTAATTATTCTTTTATAAAAATATAAAATTATATTACAATTTATTGGAATATAAAATTAAGAATTTCCTTGCCGTTAGGTTCACGTGTCACGTGCCTACAAAACGACATGCCTGCTTACTTGGAAGATGGTCATCTTTTATCTTATGATTATATTAAAATTATTTCATAAATATAATTCTTAAAAATTACTATATATTAAATTGCTTAAAAATATATATATTTTTTAAAGTAATAATTTAATCTATTTATTTTACAAGTGTATCTATTTTGTCTTTATTTAAACAATATTATTAAAATTCAGTAAAAAATTTATGGATTAATTAATTAATTAATTAGAGTTCAAAATTGTTTATAAACTATAAAAATTAAATTAATAATTAATTTTGATGAAAATTTGTTCGTAAAAACAAAATCGTTATAAATTGTAAAGTGTAATTAAAATTTAAAAATTAATTGTTACAAATTTTCATAAAAAATTTAAATACTAAAAGTATTTTTCATCCTTTTCTCATCATTTTCAGTTGGGAGAAATTCTGTTTCTGTGAGTTCTTCCACTTTCTGTTTCTTTGTTGTGCTGTAATCTTAGCGTTAGATTGGTTTTTATTTCGATGGAATTCGGGATTTGAAGGAAGAAATCGATGAAACGCATCCGGAAGTGTCTTCTTATCGCATTCACGAGCGGGTATTTCCTTCATGTGATTGATTTACTGTATGAATGTTTAATGGAAGAAATCCGATCAATTTTCTCTTCTGGATTCTTATTTTTACTTTCTGATAAGGTTGGAGGTCTCGAGGAGCTCATCTGGCATGGAAGTGAAGGATGAAGATAAGGTGTTTGATGAAATGACAATGAAGATTTCTGAGTTTTAAGAACCACAAGTTTTTGTAAGTAGCAGTTGATCAATGAAAACAATTGGGGATCGGTTTTTAATCCAAGGATTTCTTATGAAACAGGCAACATTTGGAAAATTTTCAAGCTCTTGCAGAACTGCAAGCCCCTACGGTAATGAAGACGATGAACAGTCCTGTTTTGACATCACTTAAGTTTGTTGCTATATAATTACCTTGGATATTTCAACATAACCTCACATGTATAGAACAGTTCATGGTGATTTCTTGAGTGGATTCTAGAGTATGTCGTGTTGGATGATAAAAGTCCCACATCGGCTAATTTAGGGAATTAGGGAATGATCATGAGTTTATAATCAAGGAATACTCCCTCCATTGGTACGAGGGCTTCAGCCATGAGAGCTTATGCTCAAAGTGAACAATATCATACCATTGTGGAGAGTCGTGTTCATCTAACATGTCCATCCAATATCCTCCGATTTCAACCTGGAGAAGCTTTCGCGGTGCGTAACGTAGCAAACATCGTTCCACCATGGGAGGTATGAAGCATTGTGCTAACATCTTGCATTATCTAAGTCTGAGTGGACTAATTTCAGTATTTGCATTTTATTTCTGATACAGAATGGACCAACTGAAACCAATGCAGGCCTTGAATTTGCAATGAACCCATTAAAAGTAGGCTATTTCCCATTCTTCTTGCTGTCAAATTTGATCTTTATCATCTCTAGGCTGAATATTCTTCTCATTACAGAGTGCATTTATTTGATGAATTCTTAAGAGAACTAGTTTTATGCTCAAGGTTGAGAACATTTTAGTCCTTGGCCACAGTAGCTGTGCTGGAATTCAGGGCCTTATGAGCATGGAAGATGATGCTATCAACTCGAGGTTCCACTTTCTTCAACTCCCTTGTATCTTATATGTAACAATCCAAGTCCACCGCTAGCAGATATTGTCTTATTTGGATTTTTCCTTTCGGATTTTCCCTCAAGGTTTTTAAAACGCGTCTATTAGGGAGAGGTTTCCACACCCTTATAAAGAATGCTTTGTTCTCCTCCCCAACCGATGTGAGATCTCACAATCTACCCCCCTCAGGGCCTAGCATCCTCGTTGAAGCTTGTTCCGTTCTCCAATTGATGTGAAACCCCCCCAAATTCACCTCCTTTCGGGGCTCAGTTTCTTCGCTGGCACATCGTACAAGATAGGCTTGACATGTTACATGGTCTCATCATCAATGTCATTACCGTCAAATATAACATGCATAAGATAAGAAAAAGATTTGGGTATATATAATAGACCAGACGAGTGCATAGATCTATTCATTAGAGTTATATTGTAATACGTTTTCAACTTTTGAAATGAAATAAGGTGAAAAGTGAGGGGAAATATGCTTTTAATTATTCATATTTGAAGAAAGAAAAAAGGTTTAAAAGTAAATGGAATTGAAGGTGAAAGTAATTAAGGCGGTAAGCAAAAATGATTAGATATCATTTAGGCTTTAAACTTTTTAAATTTAATTTTAAAATTTTGAAAACAAGAGATTTTAGATTTAATTAGAAAAAAAAGATAAATTTAAATAATTGAAATAAAAATGTATATTAAAAAAAAAATATAGGCGTAATTGAAAAGGCTCCGTCATGAGTCAAATTCAATAGTCCCTCCCTTTGTTGTTTTTGGATATGGGGGATGTCTCTCTCTCTCTCTCTCTAGAAATGGAAAGGCGGTGCCTTCTTTATTTCGCTTCGATCTCAATTCTCGACCTCTTTTTACTTTATATTTTGGGACGGTTACCGTGTGACCGACAGTTTTTTTAATTATCAGATAAACACGAAAAATAGTAAAAGAGATAAAAATTTATAAATTATATTCTCTAAAATTTAAATATTCGTTTTATATATAGGCATCGTATAATTCTATAAAGTCCAATATGAAAATATTATAAAACTTAGAGCTAAATTTTAAATTAAGAAATTAAATTAGGTTTATATAAATCTACCACAAAAAAAATAGAGGCTGTTTTAAGTCAAGATTTTGTGATGGCGGTGGGCCCCACCTCCACCTTCTAAAACAGCTGCGCCACCGCCGCCGCCGCCGCCGCCATCCCCCCTCTCTCTCGATATAATTTAAAGCCCAATTCTTCCCTTCCACCGCCTCTTTTGCCATTCCACCCTCTCCTCTCTCTTTTTTTATTTTTATTTTATTTTTTTGGGGATTTTGAAGAAAAGAAATTAAAGGCTATTTCGCTCACCCCAAGAACCAGACTTCCAACATGTTATCCAAATTTCATCTCAGTCGTCACTTTACCCACCCTCCGCCCCATCAACCGGAGGATGAACCTACCGCCGCCGTGCCTTTGCCGTTCAAACCCCTCCCGGAACCAATCTCTGCCGCCGATGATTCCACCATCGAGGTGGTCCGGCGGCCTAGGGGTCGCCCACCGGGCTCCAAAAACAAACCGAAACCGCCTCTCGTCATAACCCGGGAACCCGAACCGACTATGCGGCCGTACGTTCTAGAAGTGCCTGGTGGAAACGACGTCGTTGAAGCTATTTTGCGATTTTGCCGTCAGAAAAATACGGCCCTTTGTGTTCTTAACGGCTCCGGTACCGTTGCTAATGTCTCTCTCCGTCAACCCTCCGCTACCCCTAGCGCCACCGTCACATTTCACGGCTGTTTTGAGATCCTCTCCATTTCCGCCACCGTGTTTCCTGAAACGATGTCGTTTCCTGTCCCTAACGGTTTCACCATCTCCCTCGCTGGACATCAGGGTCAAATCGTCGGCGGTATGGTTGCCGGCGCCTTAATCTCTGCCGGTACAGTTTTCGTCATCGCCTCGTCGTTCAACAATCCGATGTACCTCCGGCTTCCCGAACTGGATGAGCTCAAGAATTCGGAATCCGGCGGCGGCGAAGTTCACTCCCCACATGTCTCCGTCGCCGGAGATAGTAGCGGGCACCGACCCGGGCAGAGTCGAGGGCGCGGGCAGCTTGTTGAATCCCGCGGAATGGCTTTAATGAGTTGCCACGCGCCGTCCGACGTAGTATGGGCGCCGACGGCGAGACAACCGCCACCGCCGCCGTACTAATCCGTAACTTTCTTCTTTTTCCCATTAATTTCCCATTACTCCTGTTAAATTTGTAGGGTTTGTAGTTTGTTGTAGAATTTTTAGAACTGAAAAAGAAATCAACTTATTATTATTATTATTATTTTGCATGATTATTTGTGGTTTATTCATTTAATTGCTTCAAAAATTCAATTTAAATTAAATATATATATATATATATATATATATATATATATATATGTTATGTTTGTCCAAGACATGTTGTCCAACCTGACATGATTGTCGAGTATAACGATCTTACTTATTCAAAGCATGTTGCTCATGGCCACATATATGTGGCATGTCAAACCTCTTACATTGATTTTTTTTTATCGCTTTCATAATATATAGTTCATTGTTTATATTTCCTAAGTGTACGATGTTTCGACATAATCATGTCTATGCTTGATAAATCTGAAATGTCTCAAAATGTACAATATGAAAATGCGACTAGTCGTCAATTCTTCCTACCCAGTGTCATATACTATCTAAAGTGTTACCTTTTTCGCTTATAGTCTATAACATTGCTTCCAATTTTACTTTCAAACTCTTTATCGAAAATCTCTTTGCCTTCGCTTTTTAAAATATTTTTTTTCTTAAATATTTGATGAAATTCATGATTAAAAAGGTAAATTTTGGATGAATAAAGTATTTTGCAATATTAATTAAAGGGATTTTGTGATTATTAAAAAGAGACAAGAATGAGCAAAATTGAGTCACGTGAAAAATAAAACTAATAAATAATGTACCAAATCTAATTCAATAATTATGGAGTAATAACCAAATATTCAATTTTAAAATAATAAATAAGTACTTTTTTTTCCTACTTAATTGTACTCGAATTTTCACTATTTAATATTTTATTAATAAATATAAGTCCTTTTCACCTTTTTCTTACTATTAATTTTCCCTGTCGACCACTTAGCTTTGTCTTTAATTTGTTTTTGTTTTTATATGTTTTTTTTTTTTACTTTTAACTTTTAATCTTTTTTTAGCCTTTTAAAGTAAAATTTAAGGGATATTTTACCCCAAATTTAAAAACTAAATTAAAATAAGTTAGGGCATAGCTTTGATGCTATGATAGTCGAATACGACTCTCCACGATCCACAATAGTATGATATTGAGAGTTTTGGACTTCACCAAAAGGCCTCATATCAATGGAGAGTGTATTATTAGATTATAAACCCATAACCATTCCCTAAATTAATCAATGTGGGACACTTTCATCCAACACTAATGACACGAAAACAATCCGGAATGGCTATAACAGTCAAATGGGTTTCTTCAGACTGTTAGATCAGGGCAGAAATGCATATTTGGAGATAGTCGAGACTGTACCGAGAAGGGAAAAGCCCGAATTGTCGTTCGAGTTGATGAAGTATGATTTTTCGGAACCGAAAGTCGGAGAAATATGAAATAAAAATAATATTTTGAAAAAACGATTGAATTTTGGAAATGGGTGAAAGTCAAATATGAAATGAAGTGTAGGGTTTGGTGGGAGATTGAGTGAATTGAATTTGGGGTGAGAAAACAGCACACAGTTCAAGTGCTGTGATTTTGACATTTAAGCCAATTGGATAATATCAATTATTATTATTATTATTATTATTATTTTCATTTCTTTTTCTTGAAGCTTCTAAAATAAATAAATAAATAAATAAATATTGGGATTACAAAGTGTTGTCGTTTTGGGACACATATCTTTATCTCCATCCCTATCCTTTCAAGCAACTGCTTTTACTTCATGTTCTTATCTCCTTTTCTAAAGAATAATCTTTGTCCAATATAGTAAATGACAAAATGAACCCTACTTGATAATTCAAGAACAATCTAGATGAAGGAGCTAAGCTCGGAAGAAACGTGAAACTATATGGAGATTCATCGTGTAACCTAGATCGATTATCGAGTAGTGATAGTCATACTATAAGATAGATAATAGGAGGCTCAATGGAAATTATAATGTTGTATTTATAGGTTAATATAAGGGTTTATCGTAATCTTCTTAGGATCAATGAGCTAGATTTTGATCGGTAAATCATGCCACTCTGTATGCCCATTTAATTGCTCGATGAAATGTTAGCAGCATATGAATTCATTATTTATATAGTTTCTGTGAGATCTTACGTTGGTTGGAGATGGGAACTAAGCATTCATTATGAGAGTGTAGAAACTTGTCCTTAGTGGACACGTTTTAAAACGATAAGACTGACAGTGATACGTAATGAGATGAAATGGACAATATTTGTTAACAGTGGGTTTAGGCTGTTACAAATGGTATCAAAGCCAGAAATGAGGCGATGTGTCAGTTAGGACGTTGGTCCTCCAAGGGGAGTGGATTGTGAGATCCCACATTGACTGGAGAGGGGAACAAAATATTCATTATAAGGGTATTAAAACCTTTCCCTAGTAGATGTGTTTTAAGTTTAACTGTTTATCGAAACATTCATTATGAGGGTGTAGAAACATCTTGAGGCTAACGACGATACGTAACGAGTCAATGTGGACAATATCTGTCAATAGTGGACTTGGACTGTTATCGTTTCCGAAATGAGAAATCGAACTATCAACTTTTAATATGGTAATTGATGTATTGTCGATCGAATTATTTTCAAATTAAAAAGTGAATAAGTCAATAAACTATTCGACATAAGATTGATTTTATTATATTCTTAAACCTGAAATTAAAAATTTAAGAATTTAATTAAAAAATTTATATGAATTTATTTAAAAAAGGAAAAAGAAAATGGGTTAATATTAACTTGGTTAAATTAAAACATTAAATGTTTTAGGTGAAAAAGGTAAATGATGAGTGAGTTGGTTGTGGTTGACTTTTGATCCCTTTGTCGGACAAATTAAACCGTATCCAACTTGGTCGGCACCCCCAACTTATAACAATTTGCTTTTTAGTCCTCCAATTTTAATGTCCTTTGCTAAAAAGCCCTCCAACTTTTGCTTTATATTTCCATTTTTTACTTAATTAATAATGTTCCTTTTAATCCAAGTTTGCATTAATTTTCCTTTTTTAATTATATCCACAACTTTTTATATTAATTACTTATATAACCACCATTATTATAATATAATGAATATACTTTTCAGCCTTTCTTTAATTTTATTATAGTATTTTATTTTGTTCTTATATTTTTAAATATTTTTTAAAATATAATATGAATAAGAAATATTTAGTGGTATTCATATCCCTCCATGACCCGATCAACACATACTCTAAAAAGTTGGGTTAGACTGAGTTTATTTATAAAAAATTGAAAATTTGGGTCCCTTCGTGTTGACATTTTTTTATCCGGTCAAATTGACCAACACAAATGATTCAACCCAATTTAATTCTATTCGACTTTTAAAATTAAGAATATATTCGAGTATTATGATATTTTAGTGATTAATGTAACATGTATTATGGATAAATATGATTTTTTAAAATAGTTTAAAAAAGAACTCAACAACTTAATTCAACTTTAAGTTGTAAACTAACCCGTCATCAATCTAACCAATCCGAAATTTCACGTTCATTCAAAATATTTTTCTAACCTAACTCGTGTATATATTTTTTTATTATTAAAGAAAATCGTATAAAAACGAAAAGGAATGCAATTTAAAGTGGAATTTATTTGTAACAATGTGAAAAGAAAAAATAAAAGTAAAAAATTTTGACCGAGCCAGCTGCAATCCGTCAACATCTGCGGCGCGGCGGCTGGTGCGGCGGCAGAGGCGGCCTCACTTTTTTTTTTTTTTTTTTTTTTAAATTTTTT
>NW_019268543.1:2846127-2880410 GCF_002738365.1 Cucurbita moschata
TTTTTTTTTTTTTTTTTTTTTTAAATTTGTTTGTCGGGCATGGATTAGAAAGGCACCGATTAGATTAGTTAATGCAAGCCAAACCAAAAACATTGGAATCTCAAAAGGTGAAATCGAAGCTGAAGAAGCCGTTGCTTTGCTCTGTTCTGTTCGAAATGCGCGTCTCAAAAATGGCCGGCGGCGGCCATGGACTCAGATGATTCCCTTTGCAATCCTTTCGCTTTTATTGCCTTCTGCCATCTTCAACCACCGTATGTTGACTTTTGAATAAAAAAAATATGCAAATATAAACGATTTAATCATCTCGAGTGGGTAATTAGTGTCTTATTTACATAATTATGCTCGGAATAACTTTCATATTGTTGTCTTTAACGAACTTAAATTAGAGGCATCCATGGGATGGGAATCATAATTTCGTGACGACCCTGCTTCCCTATTTCAATTCTCATATCTACAAAATAATAATAATAAAAAAAAAATATAAAAAAATAATTTAGGATATTCGATTTGAATTATCCAGAGATGTGGACAATCAAACCTATTTGTCGATTCAATAGAAGCCCGCGGGAGAGATTAAAAAACAGGTCCGTAAGCCTATTCCTAATCCTAAATGAGATGTAAGGACGGGATCCATTTGTAAACATAGTATCTATTTATGTATATTTCCCTGCTTAAACAAAAAATTTCTCACGAATCCACAAATTAAATGTACATCTCGAACTCAAACTTTGATGTAATTTTTACCCTTCTTAACCCGATCTAATAATATATGAAAGATCCAAAGAGGTGGGCATTTTAGGAAATTGGAAAATACCCTACAAGTCTATGATCCAAATGTAGGAGAGGAATTTATTCTAAAAGTTGAAGATCTTATTATTAACCGTAATGAATAATAATAATAATAATATCAGATGCGAGTAACAAAATATTAACAGCTGACCCTTTCAAAAAGAATCAGCTCTCTAAGCATTTCCTAAGTACTATTTACTCACCTCTGAGCTCAGTATACATTTTCATTATCAAATATTTACCTTTTTTTACCTTTCTCTTCTCCAACTACCATTACTCACTACATTTCTACCTTGTCTGCTACGGTCAGAATGCAACCAAACACCATCTTTACCCTCCATCAAATGCACACTTTCTTCCCTACAGTTAGATTCTTTCCTACTCGAGAGATTGGGACGAGGTTTCTCTGTTGTTTTAGGACCAACTGGTGAGCATCGGCTCGAATGAGCTGGATGCAAAAGTGGGGAGGACGAAGACGAGGATGGTAACGATGCGTCTATATCAGAAGCATTATGAAAACCGTTCCAACTGCATCCAGAATCGCTGTAAATAAACTCTGGTAAGTCGTCAGTGTTCGTGGAGTCACTGCTGCTGTTAGTACTGCATGAAGTTTCATCAGAGTTACTGAGAAGAGAAGAACTCTCGCTCGATAAGTCCTCGTCCATGAGCTTCTGGAGCTGGTGGAATTTTCGATAAAACGAACTGATATTTGAAGGATCGTTTGATGTATTGATCTTGGTATGAAGGTTCTGGGAATCGGGGTATGTGGCGTTGGGACTTGATTTAGATGAGCTACTCCTCCCATTGATCCAAGATGGAATGCTTCCATCTTTGGAATCAGTCATAATTTTGCTTCTTATTAGCCTTGGGGCCCTAGGTGAGCATCTGCAAGGTTATCTGTCGTCAAATAATGAAGGATTCAAACAATAATTGCTCAAGAACAAATCGTTTTAGCCCCAAAGTGTACCTTGCATAAAAGAGCATGTATGCCCCTCTTGTTAGTACGTTTTCAAGATCCATAGCTGTTACCTACCCAAACATATAAAAACGAAAGTCACGTCTCTGAGAATAGCATCCATCCATGTAAAATGTAATTCGAACACGATAAAACTTCGCCTAAAAGCTGCTAGATGGATCAACTACTAATTACTAAAACAGAGCGTTGAACGAACGATGTTCGTCATTGAGAGAGAGACAGCATTTAATGTTCTTATGTTAAGAACGAGCAAAATAGCTCATGATTTTATTTTTGGTTTCATTCAAAAATCCTTATACTAATGGAGATCAACTCTTACTTAATACCCATATGATCTTCCCTTATCTTAGCCAATATGAGAGTCTAGTCGGACCCAGCAATCCTCTACTCGAACAAAGTACCATTGAATCTCCCCTCGAATAGTCAGTTACCCATCTTGCTCTTATCTAAACTGACCCTTCTTCTCTTCTTATGAGGCCCGCAACTCCCTTTATTTAGCAGCCAAAGATTCTATCTGCACCGCTAAGTTCGGGACATGGTTCTTATACCATTTGTTAAGGACAACAACCCTCTACATACCTCTATAGTGTTATGTATTATCCATTTTTGGCATAAACCATCGTGGTTTTGCTTTAGGTTTCACCCAAAAGGCTTCATACCAATAAAAATATTGTCTCTGGCCTACGTATTAATGAACTTTATTTGCACTCCCAACCTCTAAGAATGGTTAATGCTTCCATAGTAGCTGTAGTAAAAATAGAGCGGAACATTAAAAACGTGTAAATAAAGAAAAAAGTTAAAAGATTAACGAAGAAAACGACCTAGGATAGCCTTCATATCGAACAAAATATAGAGTGATAGAATTTGATAACATACCGCGCTATCATCAATCTTGAACCACTTGTTTTGATTATTCCTGATATAGCACACATAGTGACCAGAAAATGCGGCATTCATGACATCCAAATGAACAATCACTCCATAAAGCCTGTATACAGGTGACTTATCACTTCTGCTACTCATATAGGGGGCCAAATCTAGGATTTCCGAAAAAATAACCGGCTTATTCAGCTTCCCAAATTTGCCTGACTGAATTGGATAAACAAAATAAAGAACTTAGAAAAAGAAACGCTCAGCATTTTATCTAAATATGCAAATGATAAACATCAATTAGTTGAAGGGAAACCTGGAATCGTTTTAATGCTATGGTCAGGATGTTGGGAGCCTCCAATATTGATAGCCTTTTCTTCGCTTTCACGTAAGATTTGCATCTGAATGATTTCAGATCACAAATAAATATAATTAGGAAGGAGACGATAGGATGGAGCATATATAAAGAGAGAATCAATGTATTAACCTGCTACATTGGTATCTATTGTCCCCGTCTAAAACCTCAGGGTTTGTATATTGTTGAAGGGCCTCTTCGATTGTTTCAATATCCCCACTTATCTCAACAGTAAGATCTAAAATCCTTTCGATTCGTTCGGATTTGTTCTCACACCTTGTGCATTTGATCTGCAAGTGAGTATCAAATTGAAAGCAATGGTATGAGCACAACAAGATCAACTTGTAATGGTAGGTGTGTGCATTTGATCTGCAAGTGAGTATCAAATTGAAAGCAATGGTATAAGCACAACAAGATCAACTTGTAATGGTACTATTGGGGGTATATTAGCAATGGTAGTAAGGATACTAATGGAAATTAGCTAGAGAATCTTTGTTATAAACAGGAAAGGCTATTGATATTATACTTTCTTCATTGATATTGCAATATAGTAGTAATCTTTGCTGTTTTCTTATAATTTCTATAATTGGATACCTAACACAACTCTAAAGATTTATAGCGGTTCGCACGACAATTTTCTTGGGTTACGGATATGCTGAATATCCTTAACTGATAAGACACCGAACTACCTTTGATAGAAGATAGCCTCCAAATGTAAGGTCGATTAGAGTTGTTTCTTCTTCCACGGGGCCTGATCGACCTGCTTGAGCTTCCATAAAGCAAATAGATTGCATTGTGTCAATAGCACACCTGCCAAACTAACTCATTAATCTACTGGAAGAAATAAGATTGGAAACGAGCAAGATTTTTTTCGAAATAAGACCTCAAAAACTCGTGCGCATCCTCCTCTTTTCCGTTGACGAGTTGACTTCCAATTTTTTTCAGTTGAGAAATTATTCTGAGAGGAGATAGTGGAGATTTGCCTTCTTTTGCCTCAAGTATTAGACTTTCAAACTCACAGGTAAAACACCATCTCTCCTTGGCACCTAATATGCAAAAACAAAAGCAAAAACAATACGTTAAGCCATAGAAATTTAAAGCTATTGTTATAAAGTAGAACTTAATACAAAGAGATAAAATGTAGCATCCTGTATACATGCTTTAGAATGCAGCCCCTGAAGAAAATAGGCTGTCAAAGGAGGAGTGAATGTCAAACACTGGAGTACTACATTTGCATAACAGCTGCATAACGTAAGAATAAGAGTTACTTGTATTAAAAGCATTGAGATAAACTGCTCCACTAAAGAATAAAAAAAAATGTAATGACAAGACTAATTGTTTCATATAAAAAATCTATAAATTTCTGTAAAATTGCACATACATTTTGAATATTCAGCTTTAAGCAGCAGGGGCTAAATTAGACCGCTTAAATCTCTGTAATGAACGGAGAAGACGTAGAATACACCTCATACTTGCGACCTTACTATAATACTTTTCGATTTTTTTAAAAACAACATAGTAACTATAACAACCTGTTCCCGCAGTTGACAAGGCCAGATGGTTGGAGCTCCACTTTATTCCAATTATATAGGTTGATAAAAAGCTCATATGGAAAGTCTCCCTGTATAAAGACAACTTATTAATCAAATTGCCAACCAAACCAAATTACATTCGGACGAAATAAACAAGTAAACGACCTTGTTATTGTGTTTTCCAGTATTCCCATTGCCATTAGCTACATAACCACGAACCGAACGATCTGAATTAGATTTTCTAAGCTCATTGGGAGCAAAAGGTCTGAAGCCATAAACTGGCTTTGACAATAAGTTCACATCCAGAGAGGAAATGCCAGCACCAACTTGTATGGCACCAATTTTTCTAGAATGAATTGGAGGAACTGGGTCCCTTCCAATACTTGAAGGCAAATGAACACTTGAATCATCCACTAAATATCCATGGCCACAATGCTTTGAAATACTTGGTGCATCACCTGGCTCGATGAAAACAGGGCCCGACCTTTCAGACTTCAAGGGTACTGACATACTAGTATTTGAATCACGAACACTACTTGATTCAGATTTAGAAGCAACAGGAAACGGATTGATACAAGTGGAAGAAGATAACATGGAACTCACTACAGGGCGATCTGACAATTTCTTAGCGGTGTTATCTATATCTTGAGAGCCTTTGCAGCTTGATGGGGAATGTCTAACCTTTAAAGATTCTGCCTTGATAGCTGTTAGCAAAGTAGATTCACTAGTTTTGCAAATCCCCAAAGTAGGAGGAAGATTACCATCGGCTACATTTTCATTTACTTGAGCTACTTGTGCTTTGGACTGAGAAGTACCTCCAGATAAGCTGAATGAAAAACGCAGTAACGAATGGTTTCCTGAATCGTTTCTGCTGTTGGCACCATTAATACTAGATGGGACAGAGTCTTCATGAAAATCACATTTCGCCCCAGTAGAATTTCCATTAGTACATTGAAAATTGGAAGAAGCAGCTTCACAGCTCCCACTTATACCTCTAACTTTAGCAGCCCTTGAAGGGGTATCATAATCTGTTCCAATCCCAGTGACTACGGGCTGACTTTCAGTTTGGTTTACAAAGTGAGCATAGTTAGGAGATAATGGCTTGTTTGGGCCAACAATTGATACTCTGGATGTAGAATTATCCTTGTCAAAGGAATTTTGAGCAGACGAATATCCTTCAGATCGTGGGGAACTGGACACGCTCTCATTCTCACTCACAAACACATCATCAGATGATTCAGTGTTTGATGTAGAAGAGTGGAATTCATATAAATTAGTATCTGGCAGTTCTGAAGTTGAATTTCCGGCCTCATCTGCGTGCAACTTCACACTAACATCCTTTTGACTTGGACTATGACTAGAGTAACCAGAGTCTGGAGATGTAAGTTTATCATACAAGATCTTATCTGGTTCTACATGTTGCCCATTGTCAGTATCAAACTTTTTGCCACAGCTTCCAGAGTGGGATTGGACTCCTAACTTGTCCTCGGAATCCTTTTCCTTCTCCGAAGACCAATCTGACGTTTTGGGTGGGCGGCATTCGTCTTTATGACCTTGACGCCAGTGAATAATTTGACAATGACCAGAACTGAAGGTCAAAACGGCAACATAAAAGGAATCATTGAAGGAAGTATCAGCATGAATGGAATAATCTTTATCAAACATGTTAGTGCAATTATCTAGCAAAATACAAAACACAAAAGCTAACATTCAGTAAGCATGCTTGAGACTATTGGATCGTGCGTACACATTTACAGCCTGCAATGTGAATGAGGAATAAGAATTATCCAGATTAGAGATACTGGATCCAAAAATGTGCATACATGCACTATCAGAAAGCTCTGGTTTTGATCATATTATCCTAAAAAGACCAAGCATGCTGTTTTATGCTTAATAATATGGAAGTAATGAGAAATATCGATTTTCCAATCCATCCAAGAGAAGTAAGAAGAATCGAATTCGTCCTCCCTGTAATGAGAGTACATGTCATTACCTCTTCTAACCAATTGACAATTCTTCATTACAGGAGATACTCCACAATCCCATCAACAAACATACATCCGGGGAAGGTTCAAGCATTGTCAAAAAAGTACAAAGGGGTTTTCTCAACTCTCAATAAATGTTCAAGTTAAGTATCGTCAGTGAACTTCACAATTCCCTGGGTCCAGTCAAGTATAAAAAGGGATTCGAGTTTGCTCGAACACGCCTCCTCTAACCCCTAAGCTAACACCTAGATGGGATTTCAGATATCGAATGCGTTCTTAGACCTTTTACCCTTATTCAGATTTTTCTAGCGGTTGGTAACTTTCTATTAGATGAACACGATTCTCCACAATGGTATGATATTGTCCACTTTGAGCATAAGCTCTCGTGGCTTTGCTTTGGGCTTCCCCAAAATGCCTCATACCAATGGAGATAGTATTCCTTGATTATAAACCCATGATTATTCCCTAAACTAGCCGACGTGGGACTTTCATCCAACACTTTCAACTGATACATTATTACAAAAGAGCAGATAAATTAGTTGCTAACTTGAAGAACATTAAATCTCAGCCTTTTTGGTGACTGTTATAGTCTGATTATGCCATAACTATGCCATGGACTCCAATCTCCTTGTCCCAAAAGTGATAGAATTTGAAAGTGTTATGCAGTTAAGACTGTCTTTACTTGGAAGAAAGGAATGGAATAACAGATTTAGTAGTCAGAAGATGTAGACACAAGGATCAAAAACACAATTCCCCGGATTTCCCATAAAATCCCAAATCAAGAAAAGGGGAAAAAGATCAAACCGAAAAAAAAAAAAAAGGAAAAGGAAAAGAACCTCCCAACAATAAAAAAACAAAAGTGGAAAACAATCACACGACATTAAACGCCATTTACAAAGCCGAAACATCAAATCATTAACTTCAAAAAAGCATCCCACAAAGAATCTAAGATCGGAGTACCAGTATCGAACTGCTTTACAACGAGCGCAGCGGGTAGTCGTGGGACTGAAACAAAGAGCACAGTGAAGATTCAGAGAAACCGGCGCAGGAATGTACCCAAACGAAGCCTCATGTTCAATCTTAGCAGCTTCCTCCGACGCCAAGACCAATAGCCAGTTGATCTCTTCCTTCCTCGCCATACCAAGCCGCCATTTGTGACGAATAACAAGAATAATAACAGGAATAACCAAACACGCCGCAAGAACAAGGCTCTGAAACCCTAAATCCCAAGCGACAAGCATTTATCCTGAGGAATCAAAATGCACCCACCAGAATTCACCAGAATCACCAGAACCACTAGAACCTAAGCTTCTAAGTATGTAACAACACATAGATTCCTCGATTAGCTTGCAGATTAGGGCAAGGATGCCAATGGTAACGCCGAGTGATTTGGTCATGCGAACAGAACAAAAATCCTTGAAACAAGAAATTGCCAAAAAAAGAAATGGCTGAAAAGAGGGGAAAATGAACAAGAGAAGAATGTCGCGTAGTTGGAGCAAAATCAAAGGTGGAGTGAGCTTATGAAACAGCTCGAGCTCGTGGATTGGACAGAAAAACAATGCTTATTGTTGCAGAGCTCAGATCAATGGAGCTTTTTTCTCTCTTTGTCTCTTTCTTGGGGAAAGAGAAAGGTCAGAAACCAGAGCGAGGGAGATGAAAACCAATGAATGAGAGAAAAACAAAATATATTAAATAATTATTTTATTTAATAATATTCGAGTTTGTGGATTACGTTATGGGAAAAAGTAAAATTAAAACAATAAAAATTGAGGAATATATAAATGTAAATTTAATGTTTTTAATTTTTTTAAATGAAAAAAATAATTTAAAAGAGAGAAAATTCTCAAATAAGAAAATTGGCGGTCGGGGGTAAGGTATTTGTATTTTTCTCCGGTTTAGTGGCGTTGGAAACCGCGAATTCCTTGCCTCCGAATATATGGGTGGGCCCATCTCAAAAGCGGTCCACTGTAATGCCCCATCCGGTTCGGTTTGTTGCCCATGATACTAACCGGTTATCTTCTTTTCATTTCGTACGGTTCAGCGATTGGTTTTTATTTATTTATTTGAATTCAATTTTTAGAAAATTGAAAAAAAAAATCCGTTCGGTTTGTGGATTTATATATATTTTTTATTGGTCAGAACTCAAAAATTGGATTACAACCAAATTCTGCTTTTAAAAATATTAATAATAATTAACGTCGGTAACCCTATATTAATAATACGTCCTGACTTGTAAAAGTTTAATATTTAAGTTATATAGTTTTTATTTATTTATTAATGTAACTTGTACGGTGGATAAATATATTTTTTTAAATAATTTTTAAAAAATAACAACCCGACAACAAAAATAGAGAGTTGAGTTATATTGAATCACGAAACCCTAAACCCTAAGCCTACTAAATTACTAAAATTTATAAATAAATGCGTAAAACAATATTTAAATTCGCCTATTATACGATTAAAGAATCTGTCGAACATTAAAAATTTTATATATATAATTATAATTTATAATTGATAAATACATTGAGAAGTCTTTCTTGTCCCCTCTTTCAATCCTTGTCAACGCATACTATTTATTTATTTCCACGAGATCAGGTTTTGTATCGAAATTTTTATTATATTCTTTTATATATTAAAAAAAACAATAATTTTAAAGTATTTTTAATAGATAATTTTTTTAATGTTGCATTTAACTATAATTTTCGTCGGTTAAGTAGATGTCTTAAAGAACATTTGGTCCACCTGCACCGAACCAATTAAAAACATCTCAAATAAATATGCTCTCGACCAATAAACGTAAATTGATTCAAAATAGCACAAGTACGGTTTAATTAGTAGCCATTCCCATGTATGGAAAGACCTATAAAGCTAAAGAGGGACCATTTTCTATTTGTAGCTCTTGACCGTATCCAAAAGCTATTTCTATTATTAATCTAATTGTTAACGTCAATATTTTTTTAATTATTATTCTCTTAGTTTTAAAATGTTTTTGTCAACATATTTGGTTAACCTATTATTTTCTCGAGTCACGTTGTCTCGTATTTTTTTTTATTATAAATTTTAAATTAAAATATTACCGTGAATTATTTATTTATGTTGTTTTAGTCTTGGACTGTGTCACGCTTATGTGTCTTGCACATGTTCCATGCAGCATGCTTCAATACATACAACGTAGGTCCCTTGACAACACGTGTTTATACTAATAAAAATATATTTTAAAATTTTATTTGTTATCGTTATTTAAGTTTAATACGATTTTTTTGCTTTTAATTTTATTTTGTATTTATTTATTTATTTTCTTTTCATTTTCATATTATAATTTTCGCTTATTTTGGAGAAATATTTGAATTTAAGCATGAAAAATAAAAAATTTATATTAAATTATTAGTATTTTAAAATGGCACGAATCAAATCGTAGGGACGGCTGCACACGTCACGTGCGGCCCAAAATAATAATAATTAATAAATAAAACCTCAAACAATCAAATGTCGGTGACGTCATTTTTCTTTCACACTTTTCGCGTTTTTTAAGTATATGTTAGTTTGGGGTAAATTAATAAAAAAATGTTCATAAAATTTATATTTTATTAATAAATTAAAAAAATTAAAAAATATATATTTAAATAAAAATTATTAGTATTTTTTTTTAAATAGGTATTTTTATTAATTTATTGAATTTTTAAAAAATATATATAAATAGTTTTTCGAGAGGAAATTATAACAAATTTTAAAAATGGAAGAACGTATAACAAATATGACAAACTTTCTCCAAGGATATGTACGGAATTTTGGGCCATGTGATTGGAGTTAGGCCCACTATATTTTGTTGGGCCGAAGCCCAATAACGCTTACGTGGCGTGTAAGTCTGTAAACGGCCATTGGCGCGCTAAAGGGTCGTCACGTTGTGCTCGAGAACCTTCCCGCGGCTGCAACTGGAAGTCAGCGACCGTAAACGCTAAAGAGGTTGAGAATCACACCGGTAAATCGTCAGCGGAATTGTGAACCATGTCTGCCGATCTTCGATGCGTGATCGTGGCCGTTGACGGCAGCGAGGAGAGCATGGGCGCTTTACGGTGGGCGTTTGAAAATCTCAAGCTCCGTTCATCGGCGCCGGACTCCAATGACGGTACTTTTATTGTGCTGCATGTTCAACCTCCTCCTACAATCGCCGCCGGTCTCAGTCCTGGTCCAATCCCCTTTGGTGGCCCTAGTTGAGTCCTATACTATTTTCTCACGCTCATTTCTGAGCTGTTGTTGGGAGTTATCTAAGTTTAATGTTTTAATTTGATGTAGGCGATCTGGAGGTTCCTGCTTTCACGGCAGCGATTGAGTCGCATCAGAGGCGGATTACAGCTGCGATATTGGATCATGCTTCACGGATTTGCTCCGAGTACAAAGTTAGGCTCCACTATTTGGAACCTTTCGCCTAAATTCATTTTCATTGTGCTCTTTTAACTCGGTTATTCTTGCTAATTGCGACTCTGCGAGTTAGCATAGATATTTTACTTCGGATTGCAAACTTCTTAATAGAATTTAACTGGTCAAATTAGTTATTAGTGGATTTGAATCGTTTAGCCCCCTTTAACCATTTGGTTTTTGGTTTTTGAAACTCAAGCATATAAATACTACTTCCATCTGCAAATGTTTGTTGTCAAACGGGCTTAATTTTCAGAAAATATTATGAATTGTTAGTGTGTGGTGGTGTACGGTATGCCGTCAATTTAGAGTCAAGGAGAACAATCTCAGTGAAATCTTCAGATCTCTTTCACTTTGTGTCGTTTCTTTTATTCTTTTATCCCGAAACTAATGAAATTACGCAATAATTTGCTTCAACAATTTTTATATATGGTGTATTCTTGCTTGTCGAGTGCTTTTAGTTTCCTTAATGTATCTGTGGGTATCAATTTCAAGTCAGCGAGGCATTTTCTCCAGTTGAACTAATGGTTGCAGCAAACTCATTATGCAATTTTTAGGTGAACGTGGAAACTAAAGTGGTAATCGGAGATCCAAAGGAAAAGATCTGTGAAGCGGCTGAGAATTTGCATGCTGATTTGCTAGTTATGGGGTCCCGTGCTTTTGGCCCCATCAAAAGGTATGGTTACATAATAGTCTTAGCTAATGTCGATCGCTATTTTTCTGCAAGCCACACTATGATCAAATAGTAGCTGTTGCTTCTTGGTATGAATAATGCTAGCATGTAGATTTTGTGATGTTAGAGACTGTACTGTATTGCTAACTATTAAAATCTGATGCGTCAAATAATTCATCAAATCATCTGCTTGCCTATTCCAAGTATTCCAGTCTTGTCTCCAAATTAAAAGTAAAGCTAGAGTGACTTTGTTGCATATTCCAAGTATTCCAGTCCTTATCAAATCAACGGAGACTAGCTTAAAGCTCAAATCTCCCTTGATCGATGTTATTTGGAAATTCAATGTTCCAAACAAGATTAAAGTTCTTTTGTGAAGCCTTTCCTATAAAAATTTGAATACTCGTGAAAGGCTACAACGTAAGCTCACGACTATGTCTCGTTCCCCTTTGGTGTGTGCCTTATGCCTGAAAGATGAATAATCCATGGAACACCTTTTCCTTAACTGCTATCCTGCTTCGAGAGGGTGGAATCAGATCCTTAAAGCTTTTGGTTTTTCTGTTTAACGGCCTGAGATGATTAAGGATTGGCTTATTGAAGCTTTAAATGGTTGGATCTTTAAAGGCAGGAGTAAAATCTTATGGAGGTGTGCTACCCGGATGCTTGTTTGGGAGTTACGGAAGAAGAGAAATAAAAGGATTCTTTAAAGAAAAGTCTATTACTTTTGATTCTTTTTTCAGCAATATAGAAATTGCGTTCTCTCTATGGTGTCTTAGAAACATGAATTTTTTTTTGTATAATTGTAGCCCAACTCAACTACTCCACAATTGGGAAGCTGTGCTCCATTAGTCTTTTGTTTGTGAGGGGGTTCCTCGCCCCTGCCCTTATTCTGTTCCCTTTTGTTTTTCAACATACACTCATATATATAAGATATCAATGATCTGATAGGCAATAACCACCAAAAATAACAGATGCAGAGGAACACACAAGAACTCTCCCTCTTAGAGGAAACTCTAAGCCCAAAATTCCAACATGTTCCAATGCCATGCAAGGGCCTCCTACTGGACAAGATAAACGTGATGCTTCCTATGGCCATGGTTAATACGTATTTTAGAAAGCGCAAAGAAGGAATTCACCACCGACAGTTAGTTAGAAGTCAGAGAAGTATGGTTAGTGAGCTCATACGCTTATATGTTTGGGGGGATGCCGTAGAAGGTGGCTTTTATTTTGAAATAGGAGCAGTGTGAGGAGCAGTGTGAGGAGGGTGAGTAAAGCCCTTGTGACTGTTCTTCCTGCTCTTAATATCATGAATTATAAGGGAGATACCTTACAAGGTCACCTGTCCTATTACAAAATTGGGGACCGTAGTACCTACTCCATTAACAATTCCATCAACACTCGCCAACTACTGATCTTCTCCCTTCCCCACTTGCACTCCTAGTGTATGTGCAGCACACCAGCAGTCTCGCTTTGCTATCATGACCATCTTGTTTTATGTTTTATTACTTACCATTGTTTTGTTATCATATTCCGGACCACTATTGTCGATATAGTTCCTTGCATTTTGTTGGAAAATAACTTCGATCGACTGCTGAAGTGAATGGATTATTTACATGCCTTTGTGATCATACTGCTTCATGCAGGATGTTCTTGGGAAGTGTCAGCAACTACTGCACCAATCATGTAGAATGCCCAGTCATCATAGTCAAGGACAAGAAAAGGGGCAGTTCGGCTTGATCTTAATAGGTACACCCAACTCTTCATGCATTCGAGCCTAAAAGATTTCCGTACCACCGATTTTCTCTGTTTTTATGTCGTTGTAGATATCTCCTGGCACTTTTATGTTGATTGAGATTTGCTTATATACATAATTGAGTCACCATTGTTCTCATATCTTACCTTGAAAATGAAACGAAGCAAATGTTCACCACGATTCAATTTGTCCATTCTGTGAATACGTTATGTCTCCTTATTCAACTATATAAGTCCAGATTTAATACTCCTTTAGTTCCCCCCAACCCCCTGCTCAAATTTGATTCTTGTTTGCAGCAATGCTAATATAAATATAACTAATCATTATATATTTCACTTAGATTGCAGGTTTCTCTTTCGTTATGTGTGCCCGTTACCGTCTTATCAATGCTGATGCTCGTGACACGTATTATTCATCAATTGGTTTGCTTTTCTGCTTCCCGTTCTGCTATTTTGTATTGTGCGAGCCATCTTGTGCAGCCATAGGCAAGTTTCCAAAACAGTAAACAGGAAGTTCCTCTGTTTCTGTATTTCCTAGGCTTCGCGACATCACCTGTTGCCCCCATTGTTTACAGACAAATCCTTGTCCAGCTGACCATCTTCCATGGCTTGGCTACTGAAAATTGTCCTGTCCGAGTAAAATTGTGTATTATTCTTTCTATTTTGTCCCTGCATGTCAAAAAGCTGGGTTGAACCTTTTTTTCTGTTACAGCAGATATTTGTTGTGAAATTATTGTGCCTCGACTCTTGGACAGAAGGACTGTGAATGTGATTCCTTTTTGGGGAGACACGTGGCTCCTGTGTGGCATGTGACTTTTTCTTTCCCTTTCTCTGAATTATATGATTGTATGAAATAATAATTGAAAATTCACCGTCCTGTACTTTGGCTTGTTATCATATTTTGGTTGTAATGCTTTCATTTTATAATCATTGAGTCCTTATTTCTACTTTTTTTTTTTCTTTCAAAAGTTCAATATTATCTGTGAGCATTTAAAATAATTGTTAGAATATAAATATTTTAGAATATTGTAAAGCCCTAGATTCACCGCTAGCAGATATTGTTCTTTTTGAGCTTTTCCTTTCGGACTTTTTCTCAAAGCTTTAAAATGCGTTTGTTAGGGGAAGGTATTCACACCCTTATAAATGGTGGTTTGTTGGGGAGGAGAACAAACCACCGAGATAGCGTTTTAAAGCCTTGAGGGGAAATTCGAAAGGAAAAGTCCAAAGAGGATAATATCTGTTAGCGGTGTATCTGGGGCATTACAAATATTAAATAAAAATCAAGAATGAAATGGTGTGAAATTTTTCATTTTTGGTTGAAGTCGTCGTCACACTATTCTAATAAATTTTTACTCTAAGAATAATTTTTTACTCTAAGAATAATTTTGAAAGGGAAATAAAAGGTAATAGTAAATTTTAAATTTTAAAAAGTTTTTTAGATCGAGTTATTATTATATTATCTTAAGTTGTATCTATTTTGAATGGATAACTTTTAAACCGACGAACTTTTTTTCCCATAATTATCAATTTCGTCAATAATAAACTTTTGAAATTAACTTTTGAAACGATAATTATCCTATTTTATTTACAAAGATATATGATTGGGTCGAGATATAAACAGTGGAGCTCCCGTGATCCATGCAGCAGTGGAATAATTGTGGACCTCAGCGCCCTCCTCTGTCTTTGCGGCTGTCTTCTTCTACCTCTCTCTCCCGCTTCTCTCTCTCTGCATATTATTACTATATGTTCTTGGAATTAGCAAAATTATTTTATTATTCACAAATTTCAGATTACTATTTTAAACCCATTATTTTTAATTTTAATTTCGTTAATTTATTATCTTTTTCCAATACTCTGAAAACCATAGCCAAACGACAAATTGATGGATCCCATGCTTATAATTTAAGAATTTAATAGGTGAAATTAAAAAAAAAAAAAAAAAAAAAAAACCTGATATTAAGGGAGGATATTTGAGTAATTTTGGGATATAATTGCTACATTACAAGCGACAATGGGCTCCATAGCTTTGTTTTACCCTTTTTAATTTTGTGTAGCTTGATGGAAACAGCTGGACTTATGGTGGGCCTGGCCCAATAACAAAACAATTTGTAAGCCCGTGACCGACCAGGTCCCGTGGGTCCCGTGCTTGCGTACGGACAAAAATATCCTCACTGTCCTCTTTGACTTTCTTTTACTCCAAAGTTCACGAGATCATATTCTTTTTCGGAAAAAAAAAAAAAAAAAACGACCATAAATTAATTCAGTTGTAATAATATTTATTGAGTAACAAACACCATCTCGAGATATTTTAATGCCCTATGTTTAAAGTACATGATATCATACAATTGTGGAGTTTTCGTACCATTATTGTTGTGTCAGGTGAATTATAAAATATAAATATGGTGTGAAATTAAATAAAAATTTAGTCCATAATTAATTTGTGCAGTCAACTTAATATTAAGCGAAAAAACAATAATTTAAATCAATAAATTTAGAGATAAATTAGAATTTTTTTTTATTTAGATTCTTTACCCACAGTGGCATTTTCGTGGTTTTGTGTGAACCAGAGGGTGTTTTTTAGTATTTAATTAGAGTGTCAGACAGATTCCTTTGGACCAATTTGGCCCTTTCTTGAGTTACAACAGTAAAACTCCCCGTTTTGTCCTTGGATTCCGTCTGAAAACGAACTTTTATTATTTACATTTTAGCACTTTTTAGGACACCTAAATTATTTAGAGGGGCCGCCACTTCGCCATAATTACCGTCTCTTTCCCACCGCAAAGTGCCCTTTTTTGATATTACCATTTATTAGGGGGTGGAAGATAAATATTCAATAATTCGTTTATTTTTAATTACCGATCTTTAATATTTAAGTAATTTTCTTTCATGATCCCAAAATATTATTCTAAATTATACCAAAAAAAAAAAAAAATGTTGTTTAAAATATAGTGAAAACAAAATTTTATTTGCTTAAAATATAATATGGGTAATAAATTTTATTTTTAAAATTTTAAAAATATACACAAATTTTTATTAAAAATTTTAAATATATATTTGAAATAAAAAAAATAATGGAAAATAGAGATATTTATATCTCAAACCTCACGTGCATGGACAAGCGCTACCATTACGTCAGCTAAATAATTATATGCCCATTTTCGTAATTTCGCAACACAATTTTGTTATAAATCTACCACATCCCCATGCAAAACTCCGGTAACCGGTAACCATCAAATTTTTCATTTCCACTTCTTCCACCGCCGTCTCTCTCAACTCCGGCCACCGAGTTGAGTCCGAGTCATGGCCGTCAAATTTGTCTTCTTCTTCTTTTTAGCCCTTCTGGCACTAAACTCCAACGCTTCCGATCTCTGCGCCGCCGGATCGGACGGCTCCGGTGATCTCTCCGTCATCCCCATTTACGGAAAATGCTCGCCGTTCACGGCGCCGAAGTCAGAATCTTGGGTGAACACGGTGATTGATATGGCTTCGAAGGATCCAGCCCGAATTAAGTACTTGTCGAGCCTCGCCGCACAGAAGACGGTGGCGGCGCCGATCGCCTCCGGGCAACATGCTCTCAATATTGGGAATTATGTGGTGAGAGTTCAATTGGGTACTCCGGGTCAAGCTATGTATATGGTTCTTGACACTAGTAGCGACGCCGCCTGGGCACCGTGCTCCGGCTGCTCCGGCTGCTCCGCCACCACTTTCTTGGCTAAAAATTCCTCCACTTTTGCCACTTTGGATTGCTCCAAACCGCAATGTAGCCAGGTTTGTAGAATCGCTACTCAAATGATTTAATTTACATTTATTATAATTATTATTTATCTTTTAAAAAAAAAAATCTGTCGTTTAATTTTCAAAATAGCAATTTTAGTGTTTAGAATTTATAAATTAATTAATTGAATCTCAATTTAAATAATTATTTAAAAAAACATAAAATTAGATATAATTACTTATTAATATTAACTCGAATTTAAATTATTTGGGTATATTTGATAAAATCACCCAAAATTTTCTATTTTTAATTATCAAATAAATTACAAATATTTAAATATTTATTTGTAATTGAGGACTAAATATCTGGAACATAATTAATTACTGTGAATTAAATTTATTTGTTAATTTTCTTTAGGCTCGGGGTCTTTCCTGTCCGACAACCGGTAGCGTCGATTGCTTATTCAACCAAACATACGGCGGCGACTCATCCTTTTCCGCCACCCTGGTTCAAGACACTCTCCACTTGGGATCCGACGTCATTCCAAATTTCTCATTCGGTTGCATCAGCTCCGCCTCCGGCAGCTCTATTCCGCCGCAAGGTCTATTGGGTCTCGGCCGTGGTCCCCTCTCACTCATCTCACAATCCACTTCACTCTACTCCGGTTTATTCTCGTACTGTCTCCCGAGTTTCAAATCCTACTACTTCTCCGGTTCACTAAAACTCGGCCCGGTCGGCCAACCTAAGTCAATCCGAACCACCCCACTCCTTAAGAACCCGCACAGACCGTCTCTCTACTACGTCAACCTAACAGGCATCAGTGTCGGTCGGGTTCTTGTCCCAATTCCACCAGAGACTCTCGCATTCGACCCGAACACTGGTGCGGGAACCATCATCGACTCGGGGACGGTAATAACCCGGTTCGTAGACCCGGTCTACACAGCGGTTCGAGACGAATTTAGAAAGCAAGTGGGCGGTTCGTTTTCGCCATTGGGAGCTTTCGACACGTGTTTTACAACAAGCAATGAAATGGCGGCGCCCGGCATTACGTTCCATTTGAGTGGATTGGACTTGAAATTGCCGATGGAGAACAGTTTGATTCACAGCAGCGCCGGTTCGTTGGCTTGTTTGGCGATGGCGGCGGCGCCCAACAATGTGAACTCCGTGTTGAATGTGATCGCCAATTTGCAGCAACAAAATCATCGGATTTTGTTTGATATTGCAAATTCTAAGCTGGGGATTGCTCGTGAGCTCTGTAATTAGCTCAATCACTAACAATGGAAGCTATGAATAATTTGGAAAATGTATCGTTTCTTTTAATTTAATGTCCAATCCAATGTACGGTTAAAGTGGGTTTTAAAGATAGTGGCTTTTAGTATCCATTTTAATGGGCCTGGCCCAATATCAGTTTGGGCCCAATGTCCACATTTGGATTAAAGTGGGTTTTAAAGATAGTGGCTTTTAGTATCTATTTTAATGGGCTTGACCCAATCTCATTTTGGGCCCAAGGTCCACATTTGGATTAAAGTGGTTTTTAAAGATAGTGGCTTTTAGTATCTATTTTAGTGGGCTTGGCCCAATGTCATTTTGGGCCCAATGTCCACATTTGGAGTAAAGTGGTTTTTAAGGATAGTGGCTTTTAGTATCTATTTTAGTGGGCTTGGCCCAATGTCATTTTGGGCCCAAGGTCCACATTTGGATTAAAGTGGTTTTTAAAGATAGGGGCTTTTAGTATCTATTTTAATGGGCTTGGCCCAATGTTATTTTGGGCCCAAGGTCCCCAATTGGATTTGTCTTCTCTTGTTGTTATAATTTTATTTAACAAAATTGGAGTATTAATTTTTTTTAAATGCATAAATAATTTTATTAAAATATATTATTGGGTTTGACTTATTAGATTAGTGATGATTCATCAAATGACATGCTTCCATGGTCAAAATGGACTTTGGGTCGGTGTACAAAAAACCAACCGTATGCAACTTTATTATCCATGTCTTATATGTCATTAGCGGGGCGTACTAGATAGCGGGTGCATATATTAACCTCCAACACGCGGGTTGGGGCGCAATATCGGCACACCTATGCCACCCAATACTATCGTTGAAAAACCCATTTCGAAGGAAGTTACTTAAGACACTTGACTTGACATACTTGCCCATGCTGTAACACACGTATGTGCCATAGGGCCCAAGGATGGTGTAGAACTAACACTATGCCTTCTCTATAGTATATTTTGAGCCAAGGTGTCATGGAGTGTTTGTCCAATGTTCGATTGACACCAAATTTTGTGAGTATACATATTTTCCATTTTGTCATGTGCCAAATCTCATTCTGAATAAGTGGAGCAGCCTTGAACCCATACCCTTGATTCCCACATTGAGCCTCATTCCCACATTGAGCCTCAGCTCGAAGGACCAAAGGTTGTTGTTTGGTCTGGATAAGCAAACATGGATAGGCTCCTCAAGCAAATACCATTCCAATGGAGATAGCTCACCTTTCGATGACGAGAGTATGATCCTTTTAACATATTATATATTAAAATATAATATTTAAAAAATATATTATAATAATTAGTTCTGTAATATTTATATACGTAATAATATTTCATTTTTTATTTTTAGGAGTTAGTTAGTAATATATTTTATCTTACTATTAATATTTATATTCGTAATAATATTTTATTTTTTATTTGTAAGTGTTAGTAATATATTTTATCTTATACTCACGATTTAATCAGTTGTATATTTGATTTATCTCATTTTCAAGATTTAGTTAGTGGTAATTTGATTAGTTGGTAACTTGTATTCTATTTAAACGTTCGAACATCTCACAGGCACTATTTTCAATCCCACTCCTATTTCTGGTGCTTAAGTCAAAGAAAGGGAGTCGCGGTCGCATTAGGGCATCTGTTTCTTCGTTAGACCCACCGCCGCCGCAGCCCTCTGTTCTTCAACGCTTTAGTCCTCACGCGTTAATGTAAGCTTCTGCGATCCCCACCTTCTTCCTCTTTCTATAAACCCATCTTCTTCCCTTCACCCATTACTGCGCCGTTCAATTTCACTGCCTAAATCTTCTCCGTTCTCCATACCCTTCTTTTCCTTTCTCAATCTCTGGTTCAATCGGAAATGGGTTTGAAGGGATTCGCCGAAGGAGGAATCGCCTCCATTGTTGCTGGATGCTCCACTCACCCTCTTGATCTCATTAAAGTTCGGATGCAATTGGACGGCGAGAAACCGGCGCTTCCAAATCTCCGCCCCGCCTTAGCTTTCAATGGGTCTTCTTCCGTTGTCGCGCCGGAATCTTTCCATATTCCTCCGCCTCAACCACCGCGTGCGGGACCCATATCGGTTGGAGTACGGATTGTCCAGTCCGAAGGTGTTGCTGCTCTGTTTTCTGGCGTCTCCGCCACCGTTCTCCGTCAGACTCTTTACTCCACCACTCGGATGGGTCTCTACGACGTTCTTAAAACTAAATGGTCCGACCCGAATTCTGGTAACATGTCTTTGACCCGGAAAATCACGGCGGGGCTTATTGCCGGTGGAATTGGCGCGGCGGTGGGGAACCCGGCGGATGTCGCAATGGTGAGAATGCAGGCCGATGGCAGGCTTCCGTTGAGTCAGCGGCGGAATTACGCCGGCGTGGTGGACGCCATCACAAGAATGTCAAAGCAGGAAGGGATTAGTAGCCTGTGGCGCGGGTCGTCGCTTACGGTGAACCGAGCTATGATCGTGACGGCGGCGCAGTTAGCATCGTACGATGAAATCAAAGAGACGATATTGGAAAAGGGTGTGATGAAGGACGGATTGGGGACCCACGTGACGGCGAGTTTCGCGGCGGGATTCGTGGCGGCGGTGGCGTCGAATCCGGTGGATGTGATAAAGACGAGAGTTATGAATATGAAAGTGGAGGGTGGGGCGGCTCCGCCGTACAAGGGGGCGTTGGACTGTGCGATGAAGACGGTGAAGGCGGAAGGGGCAATGGCGCTTTACAAAGGATTTATTCCGACGATTTCACGGCAGGGACCTTTCACCGTGGTCTTGTTTGTCACACTCGAACAAGTTAGGAAGATTTTCAACCAGTTTTGATTTGACGGGTGACGATGACCCGATTTCTGGGAATGTTCCCATAATTCTTTTCCATTCAGTTTCTGAAATTCTTTGCGTTAAAGGAATTAAAAATAAGAGAACAATAATTTATGACCTTAATTAGTCATTATCTATTGAAACATTTAGTCATTATCTATTGAAACATTGTAGTCGAACTCTATTATGGATTTCTGACCACATTTTCTATAGGGCATTCTTATCTCTTCCTTCTCCGAGCTTGGGTTATGGAAGAAGGAACCGAGAAGAAAGGATAAGCAACTTATTACGAGACACCTCATGATATTCATATCGATCTATTATGTGCCTCTGTATCTAGCTTTGAGTAGATCTCATACAATAACTATCCTCGCTCTACCGTACTTTTTGTTTCATTTCTTCTGAAACAATCATTCATCCAATAGAGATAAGAGGAGGAAGACCTAAATTATCGTTCACCCAAAATTTATAAACATCCAAAAATAAATGAAACTCCACAAAAAATTTATAACCATAAAAAAGAATAAATGAGACGAGTTAAACCAAAAATATCATATCCAGTAAATGAATGAATTAATTAGGATCAAATGGGGTTTGTTCTTCTATCTTGAAATCTTTGTTTGGGCATAGTTCAAACAGTAAACTTAGAATCAATTTAAAATGGAATTTCACCAATGCTGAAAGCATAGCAACAATCCTTCCTATACAAGCTTTGGGCTATTCACTGAGAGAAAAAGAATCAGAAACCAACAAAAAGGCAAATAATTCAGCAGCTTTGATCAAGAAACTGGTTTCATCTGTACATCCATCGTGCCATTTTCATTCAGAGTGAAGGATTCTTCACTTTCACTGTTTGCAACCTCAGAATGAATATCATCATTCATCCCCTCCATGTTCAGAAGGCCATGATTAACAACTCGCTGCTCCGAAGATATCTATCTTAAAACACTCATGAAGTTGCCAAAGCTTTGCTGCTATTGTCCTCAAGGGCCAGATGATTCTCTGATCTTTTCCTCTATCCATAATACTTACTGCTGCTCTGGCTTTGGCCTTCTGTTCTTGTTCCTTTATTGTGTGCATCTCAGTTTCGGGGCTGGCTGCTGCTGCTGCTATCAGTTCCTGCTCTCTTATCCGAGTCCTGACTAGACGACCCTTGAGTGACATCAGAATTTTGGACTGAGCGCTTTGCTTCAGCTCCTCTGCCCTTATCCGTATTCTCTAATGATTGACCTGAAACTCGCCCCCGGTCCATATTCTGGAGTTCATTAGCTATCTGGCTGCGACGCTCCTTCAAGAAATTGAGTCTGGTAGTCAGCTTCGTCAGTGCTGAAGAGGTGAGATTTGAACCCTGCAATAAACATAGATGAGGCATTAGAATAGCTACATCTGGTCATTACATGGAATAAATGATGCGATGAGGAATTTCCAACATGTCAACATTTTCTTCAATATGTTTATGGTTTCGACATCGATAATGAAGGGTGAATCAATATTTTTATTATAAAATATCAAACCGACAAAATATAACAAAAATATCAACGCTCCAAACATTTCAATCGCATTTAAATCCTTAATTATGACATACAAAATTTCCAGACATCCATCCAGTAGTTCGGCATCATTGCTGCTATCCAATAATCCAGCAAACATATATGAAACATGCAACTCACACAAATGAGACTGTTACCATTTTTTTTACAAAGCACAATCGACTTACATAATGTGAGCAAAACAATCTTTATTTTGCACAACCACGTACATGGAACTACATTTCAACGTGACGATTCAAAGCTCTAAGTGATATGGTAATAATAGCAACATAAGAAGCATTGAAACTGGGGCAACAGTAGACTTCACAACAACCTACCTCAACCCTTGCAGCAGCCCTCTTCAGATTCGTTAGAGCCGTTGACCTTGGTGCTAATGCCTCCATGGTCGGAAACCCAACTGATCTGACAATGGCATGATGATCTGGATGCTGGTTGTGAGGGGAGTGTTTACTTGTGGAAGATGATGATTCCGTCTTCTTTTCGTTGCCATTTTCTGCTTGACCTGAAAGGATATCCTGCAAAAACACAACAGTGGACTTAAATGAACATCAGTTTATTGACAAGCTAGATGGCAAAACGCAAATCGAGAATTGGGCTGAGCATCCCGCAATGCTCCCCGAGGCCCAAAGCAATAACTAAAATGCATTGCTATGATTCATGACTTCAGCATGATCAAAATAGTTATTATAATGCATTCCCTCGATTCATGGCTTCAACGGGATCATAGAAATCTAGTGAAGAAACAAGGTTTGATTAAAAAACGGAAATATAGCTATTGCATAATTGAATTCAGATGAGGTGCCTCACAACCAAATTTGAGGCAGGAGATGTGCTTTGAGAATAACAGCATTATAGCAGTGGTCATCGATATCAGTAAAGAATTATAATGAGGAAAGTAGGGATTGAGTATCTCTTTATCAGGTAAGTTCAATCTTGATCCAAGGACTACGCCAGAGTAAACTGACTCATTAATAGAAAATAACTCTACAATTGATAAGAATGATCTAGGAGTAAACGTCAGCTTCAGTGGAAGAAAAGAAATTAGTCCTAAACTCTGAAAATATTAATTAAATTTTAGTCGGAAGTGCCTTAGACATGCCAAAATATAAAAGATTACCAAATACAATGTGATTTACCTTATTTCTGTAGTGTTCAGGATGTAAAAGGGCTAAAGCTCCAGCATCCTTCTTCTTGTCCTTCCTGTACCCATTGAATTGTTAATCTCACATGAATAATTACTATCCACATAAGAAAAGGATGAAAAAGTTATGACCATTAACATGTGAAAAAAAAATTATTATGATATGATTATGCTAAAACATGAAATTTCAGAAAAGAGAAACCTACGATTTTGTTTGATGATTCTGTGAGGCATTACGTGAATCAGAAGAAGGACGTAGCCTATCGAGCTGTCCTTCAAAGTCAGCCACCATGTTGTTTAAATTGGCAATGTCTTTCTCTGCTTGATCTATTTCTTCAAGATCTGCCTTTGTCTAGACAAATAGCTAACACATTATAGCATCGGCAATCTGTCACATAATCCTACTAAAATAAATAAAAAGCATTAGACAAACTGACCTTTTCACTAATATTAGGTAAACTCGGCAAGGGGCCTTGAGAAATTTTAAGTCCTACTTCAAGAGCCATCCTTAGATCTCTCTCCTTTTGCAACTGGCCCTTTAGTCTTGCCACCTGAACATTCAATCCATAGTCATGACTAAGTCTTTATCTCCCTAGTTGACTTTGCAACTTTAATAATCACTTAAGGGTACCATAAACATGCTAAACCTTTTAATATAACAGTGGGTGTCCAAGCTGTCCACTTTGAATAATCCACAGAACTAAAATTTGATCTTATAACACTTAAAGTACTAAGAAGCTCCATATTAATTATCTCGGATATACTACCATGCCTTGAACTATAACCTAGTAGGTACCCAAACTAACAACTTGATTCTTCTACCGCTGAGTCAACCTATGGTAGTCAGTGGTAGTCCGTAGAAACAAATGCAAGAAAAATTATTATCTTAGATAGGTTACTATCATAACTTGAACTATACCCTAAAAGGCATCCAAACCAACAACTTGCTTTCTGAACTATTGGGTCATCGTTTGCACAAACAACAGAAAAAATTACATTAAGGTAAATAAATTGCATTATTGCAAACCAAAAAACAAAAACGTAAGGTAGAACATTTTGAAAGAATCACAAGGGTTCCCATTTTCAGTTCCATTGACTTAGACGCATCAATCACATTATGGAGAATGAAGAACATGAAACTAAGAGCAGCGGGACTAATGGCCCATGAAGAGTTTACTTCTTGCTCAAGAGTTATACGACGCTCATGCAAATACTTCTTTTGGTTTTCCAGACTGGATTGCAAAGTAAAATTTTCTTTGGCCTGAAACAAGAAAGAATTAATGTGAAGATTAAAGAACCAGAAATGAAATACGTAGAAAAAAAGGCACTGAGAATCTTAACCTCCTCCAAAATTTTATTTTGCAGTTCATATTTAGTGGCTTCAAGTTTCTGGATTTCAACCCTGAAATAAGAACAAAAAGTTGTCAAAGAAAATTTACAAGACGCGGGATGATGAAAAAAAGAAGTGCAAAAATAATCATTTACCAAGAAGTTCAAGGTCACGACAACTGATACTGTAATTATTTGAAGAGATTAATATAATGTGTCATGATGTAATTGACGACTTAGCAAATATACAAACAAAGGAAAAATCTCATGAATATAAACACTCGATCCAATCGATGCCACCTGCCCCACAGCATTTTCAATTCATATTTTTGGACTTGAAAAGTTCAGTGTAACGAAGTCATTAGAGTTACAAGGATCTGTAAACCAAGAAATGACATAATCAGGAAGTTTCAAGCCCAGTCCTTAAATGGAAGACTATTCAAGCATAAATGAACTCAGGTGAGTTTTTTATGAAAAAAATTTACAAGAAAATGTAAGCTCCAATCCACATTCCTCAATTTGGTTTTTGAGACTTGATAATAAAATTAAAGCTGTTTAAAAGACCAAACCATATAGTCTTGATTGTGGAACAACCATTCCCCTCTAGGTAAATACGAAAATATTAATTCGAAAATATTAATTTATTTTAACCTCCATATAAAGAAACAGAAAGAAAAGCCACTTACTCTTCGTCAAAATCAAGATCCATGGATTCCATGGAGAGGTTCTTCTTTGCCTGCGCTTGTATAGAAAACAAAAGCTAGTTAAACTAGCTGCAGGAACATGGGAAAAAAAAAGCTAGCTTGGAAAATCCATATGAATCTCTAACAACAGTCAAAACTATCATGATGGTGCACTTCAGGAAGATGTTGAGGGTTAAGTGAAATGGAATGCAGAACGCTGGCCCGAAATGGGGGAGAAAAAAGAGTGATATTGTCAATGAAATGTTTTACTCACAGGCGTGCGTCCCCAAACGGTGAGACGCCTTGACGTGTGGGAACTTTTACTTGGAGAACCATCAAAGCTTGAAGATGAACAAGGATCCAACTTGTGCATCATATTTGCTTCTTCGGATTCATATTCTTCACAAGGCTTTTCATCCTTGATTGGTGGATTACCTCTACCTCGAACGGTCTTCTTGCTTCGAACTTGAGGCAATTTTTTTTTGGGGGAACTCGATTTTGGCTTCCTTCCATTTACCTTAGAAACGTCAGAATTCTTCGGACTACCACTTGATACTTCAGAACCCTGTAGCAAAGTAAGAGTAAGTATTGACATCTTTTCCGGCTGGTACTTAATTAAACTTTATCAATGGACCCAGCAATTTGGAAGTTACAAAAATTATAAAATCGACGAACTCATTCCAAATCATTCTAAGAAAACAGAGACTTCATCAAGACACGCCAAATTTTATTTTGGGATTGAATTATTTTGCATCTAAACCAAGTTTTTTGATATGATGAGTCGAAGGAGCCTCTAGAGTGATTTTCGGAGATTGGATTTTAGAACCTATCCACCCCAACATCTCGGCGGAGTTTACTAGAATAAAAACAGAAGTACAATATTTGTATGTTCCTCATACGTTACCCCTAAACCCGTCGGACAGTACACTTCCTGTAAGCTTATTAAGAAGAAAGGGTTCGACTGACTTATATAAGAGGAGACAGTGGATCAAGCGAGGTTTTAAAGGGCATTTCTGACATGGGCAAGGGATGTTTTGACTGTATCAATAAAGGGGACCAGCAGCCATGAAGGAGGGGGATTGGTTTTTGGCTAGGTTTGAGGAAATAGCGAATGAAAATATCATAGTAGTCTGGGGCTCTTGAATTTTCTCCTTATTGAGTCCTATTTATAACAAAGAAATTAATAATTTCATATTTGATTATCCAGCATGGAACCTCCATCACTACCACCTCACTGATAAAGAGGAAAATAAACGTTTGAATGAAACAAAAGCTTGTCATGCGATATGGTCAAATAAACAGTATAAGAGGGTTAAGGGGAAATTACAATTTTGTCAGATTGTTATAGGATGATGGTGATACTACCATTTTATCAGATTACTACGTAACTCAATTGAGAAAATATAGAGACGTGCCTTATCACCAGATAAATCGTGCTCCTCAGAGTAAACACTCCCACTGCATGTTCCAGTTGATTCAACTCCATCGTCTGTTTCTGCATCAGAACCAGTGACATCATCTTGTTCTTCATCATCGTAAGACATATCATCATCACTTGCCTCCTCACTCTCACTTCCACTCTCTTCTGAATCCGAATACATTATAGGCGACAGAGAACCTTCCTGCAATCACACTAGTAACTTATGGATCTCAAATTACAAGCTAATTAATCTTCCAAGTATCTTGAACTATGACAACTAAATACATAAAATTAGACTCCTTGGATAAATCATTTCTAATAATATGCCTAATTCTGAAACATTCTTTTTGTCCCTTTTGAAGTAACCATAAAGATCATTAGTATGGTAAATAAAACTCAGGCCAAGAGATACATACTTGCGCATTAACCTCCTCATAACAGTTAAAAATCTGGTAAAAAGTAGACTAAAAGAAAATCTTTTCTAGCTTTCTCAGCATGTCTGCGTCATACTAGAAAATTTGAATATAAGAACCAATATAATAGTTACCCCAAAAATTATGTCATATTCCTCCAGTAAAGTAATAACTATGGCTTGAGCATGGTTTGCAGCGGCAGCTGCACGAAGAAGTTGAATAGAACCATCACCCCCCACGTCAAAATCAGTTTCAATCTCACAATCACCGGATAAAAGTGGACGAAGGAGTAAGGGGGCCATGCACGCTGCCACAGCTGAAGAGCTCATTCGATTCTCAGCTTTACGAGACGCTACAGTTTGCATCATCATAAGAATTCTGTCGCAGGAATAAAAGAAAAAAATTGTGAATTGAAAGATACACCTGAAAGATAAATCAGTACAAAAGGGTGGATGGAACAAATATATACTTCCACAAGTAGAATAACGACTAAATTTCACTATGGGATATAACCATTTGGACATGCAACAAGGGCAAGGTTAGAAGTATTTCGTTGATTGCCAAAAAAAATAATAGGAGCATGACACAAGAAAATCATGAAGGCCACAGCAACGTCTACACAATAAAATCTTAAATATTTCAAGGTCAATAGCAGTAGTAATCGAGGAACAAAACATCCCTCTATGAACTCTCGGAAAACTCAGAATTTGAGAGCAAATGGTCTTGGACCTCCTGCCCGTTGCAGCTTTTGACATCAGTATCTCCCTTGTCATAACCTACTCCTCAAAAGAGCATTCAACAATACAATGTCATAACCTCAATAGATCCTTTTTGTGGTCATGTACAGTATACGGCCTCCACTTTCGGTCGCCACCCACAAATCTTTTTGTAATATTCCCTTTCTTCTCATCAATCTAGATTGGAGGCTTCTTTTTAATACATCACCCCCTAGGCTAAGGGATTTCCCAAAGGCCGATGTCTCTTTTGACATTTTTTCTGTGAGAATATACCTCTGTTTCGTTAAAACATAAATAAATTAATGAAAAAAACATTATGTCTCTCAAGTGGTCAAACCTACAGAACTATTAAGTGGAGACTCCGGAGCACTGCCCGACCTCTCTATTACTCATCACCAGCGCGTATATCCAATGTTCAAGTTAATGTGTATTTGTACAAAGTAGCAAAAATATCAATGAAACCAGCATCACAATAAACCTTTGCTACCAAATACTCTATCAGAGAGAACACTCAAGATGAACATACGTCACAAACAATACGAACTTCTAAACGATGTAAAATAGTCAAGGCTTCAAATAAACTGTACTAGCTCTGGGCACTTGTTGATATATCTTATAAAATGGCACATGGACACTTGTTATTGGAAACATCATAAGATAGGTCTAACGTAAATTATAAATATATTCTATTGGCAATAGTAAAAATTGTTTATAGCATGCATCACCAAGGTTGATTTCTTCTCTATCAAGTTTTAAATATAAAATAGAAAACAATTGAAAAACAGACAAAGCAGGGGCTATAGCTACCTCTGCAGTAAACGGCGATTTGGTTCTGGAAAGGTTTCATATATTGCAGATCGCATAGCATTCACTCTGTTACCTCGATCAGTTTCTGGTATGAATACAAAAATAAGGGGAAAAAGTATACATTTTAAACAACTGCTTTTAAAAATTCAAAACAAAAAAGAGATGGTTAGGAAATACAGAAACCCCACTGTAAGGATTATAGAAAATAAAGAATGAAGTATCCAAACTTTAGAATTAATCTAGAGAGAGAGAGAGAGAGAGAGAGAGAGATTCCAAAGAAAACAAAGACAATAGCATTTAGACCTCCGATAACTAAAGTTTACATAAGAAAGGGAAGAACGGATACGGATGTAACTCCTAGTCAGTTTTGGGTTAGTCAATAACGGTTTTAAATGATAATTGTACGTGGGATATGCGAATAGATAGGGGCAAGAACAATTGGCTCAGTGTATTTATTTTGTGAGTTCTTATGCACTTTGGAGAGAAGTCGACCCTCTCGAATTGGCCAACAGTATAGAAGTTGTAATCTTCGTGTTTATCATGTCGTTGCTCTTTTTCCTACTCTATTGAAAGCGTCCTTACCCTCCTAGCTACTTTGTACAATCTGGCTTTGTAGTCAATTCAAATTGTGCTTCTCGTAGTGTGTGAGTACGTCTGTGCTTGTGCACATACCAGGGGTTTGATCCACACAAAGCAGCATGTTATAGAATATCAGGAAAACTTGGAAAAATATGATTGACATTGTTTACGACAAGTTATCTACTTCAAGAGTTCAACATCATCAAACTGCCCTTATTTCAGGCTTCAGTAAACTTGTCCACGGATGGTAACAGAATTTCATTTAGAAACAAAATCCGAACTTCCTTTATTGTTGCAAAGTAATCTTTTTTCCCCCTCGTATCAGACTCTAGACCTCCAGCTTCATTAACTTCATCTAAACTCTCAATTTTATGCAAACTCTAAATTTCACTGATGGAGGCTTTTTAGCTCTGCACAGTACCAAATCTTAGACTTGAGCTTCCCTTTAGGCCGACACAAAACGAGGGAAACTCAAAAAAGATAAATAAATGCAACCAACTTTTAATGCTTTTCACTTAAACATAAACACATGCCCACTGATGAGGATCAGAACTCTTCCAACAAGATCGCAGCGAAGGAATAAAATAATCATGATCATCCCTCCTATAGTAGAGTCTAGAGGAGGAAGGTTCCAAGCTGAAATGCTAAGCTTCAAGAAAACGTTAAAGATGGGATCCTTTCAAGCCCACGCACTTTCCGGCTAGCAAATTCGTCTAATCACACCTCAACCACTAGAATTCTACCGATGCAACAAAAAACCACCCCCTTTCAGAAGTTGGACCAAGGCCCAATGAAAATCTTGAAAAACCACAGCTTAGGTAAAAAATTTAGTAATTATGTTAGAAAAGAAAGTTTGCGGGAATCAATGCCCACCTAAGTTTCTTGAAGCAACTATTTTTATGTTTTAATTTGTGAATATATTTTTTAATCTCAATATATTAGATTGGACCAGAAAGGAAATGAAGTACACGACATATAGGCCTGTTAAAAAGGGTGTCATTTCCTCTACGCATGAAAACATTTAAGTACGAATTAAAAGCTAGAAAATGTCAGTGCATGACTCCATAGAGGATATAAAATTTGGCTTTCTAAACTGAGAATTCATGCACGCCCTAGTTTTAAAAAAGGTCAAGTTAAATACTTTTCACTTGCGTCTTTATTTCCTACGCTTTCATCATTTCTAGTCTATACGTCATGATTTTTCGTGTGAAAGAACGTATGTTTTCCACCTGGTAAATTAAATTATTTAAGATACTGAAATTAGCTTCTCCAATGACTTACTGCTTGCTTCTAGTAATGCGTTACAGCAAGATGCCGGAACTGGAGATGATGGTAACTCCCGGATGACATACTGAAATATAGCATAAAAGACATAAGATCGAAGAAAGCTTCCACAGCAGGCAACAACTATTTGTGAAAGATTTGCTATCATTAGTATTAAAATTTTGGTAACTTTTCAACCTTCACGCAGTCAGCCACTACATGTGCATCTTCTTCTGGAGAAAACTCGATCTTTCCTGCAGTATAAATAAAGAATGAATAAACAATATTTCTGATAAGGAGCTCGTTATCAGACTATTTTAATTCCTAATTTATAAGATTTAAATTATAAGAACCAATATGTTGACCCCGTTGACATGCATTTTAAAAGTCAAATTAAAAGGAACAAGAGATGGGGACAGTAACTAAAGCCAGTAAATAATTATAACTCTACAAACATGCATTACTAACGGAAAGAAACGACTCCAAAGGTCACAGTTTGCAACAACCACCAACTCATTTGTGCGTAGTCTGAAAACTGAAAGATACGTGTACCATGTACGATTCATCCCATCAATAGATGAGGAATTAAATTGCGAGTTTTGTTAGTCACTAGACTGAAACATAATTGCAACAGAACACTATCAACAATATAATGTATATAAATCTAGATTAGCATTATAATAATCAAATAACTGACCCTGTTCATAGTCCCGCACACGACGTTCAACATCATCAACATCTGCAGCTTGTCGCAAAATGCCTTCAACTTTGACTCCTATTATTAACTCAGATCCTTTAGATGAAAAATTAAATAATATAAGATTTTTTACAGAATGATAAATTCAAGATTAATCTACCGTGGTCCTCTATAAACCTAAGGGCTTTCTCCAGAAAGGAGGGAGTTCCATCAACATCTTCCAAAGCAAGCAAAACTGGCCTACCAAGGACTTTTGGTCTTCCGAGCTGTGATCCATCCTTCACTAGAAAAGACATATAGAGAGCATCAATAAATCAATGTGGCGAAAAATGAAGAACGCATGCAAGTTATTGAAGTTGAAACATATTACAAGCAGGCCCAATTAGGTGAAGATCCAGGTGCCAAACGAGAGTTGAAACAGAACTAACCAATCTATTTATCAATGTTCAGGTGAAGTTCCGAATAAAAAATTATGAGAGGGTAAACAGATCATGAATGCATCGCATAAATATCAAACATGAATAGAACAACGAAGTAATATATTTAAATCCATGAGAACAAAGCATCTGAGAAAATTTTCCTTACAAAATTTCTAACAAATTTAACTATTTAATTAGAAATAACAATTTTTTCATCACCAAGTTTCTCAAGTTTTGGCACTTTTTCCATTCATCGTCCAAACAAGACTGTGCAAGTTCACAGCTATACCCAAATAGAATGTATATATTCTTCACTAATACAAAAGGCAAAGTTTCTGACAAATGTAACCACGTGAAGGACATAATTTTGTAGATTCCAAAGTAAACTAAGCATCTGAAATATAGCTTAAACACACACTTCTCATATAAAGCATACAAGGTTAAGCTAACAGGGCAAATATAAAGAGAAATGCATAAACACTAGAACTAGAAGTACAATGAAATAAGTGGTATCTAAAGAAAACTAGATCAGAAAAGCATACACGTCTCTGAAGACCCATCATTTGATTCGATCTTATCATTCTTGAAGATACCATTAGCATGGACACTACTAGGTGCTTGAGACAAAGCAGTTTCCAGTGCGGCCTTCCATTCATAGAGATCCTCCAATGTTTCCGCCTGCAACAATAGATAACACACAGTGCAGTAGGCTGAGAGGTACATACTAGAGAAACAAAAACACCCTTCTTCAAGGTTATACTGGAATACAGACTACGCTCAGAGTTATTTTTTAGAACGATTACTGCAGAAAGAAAATATCTAAGAATGCAATTCAAGACTTAAACATCAGCATTTTTCATGTCATGCCACCAATCTCCTTAATGAACTTGAGAATTTTAAAAACTAATATTTGAGATAGATTAGATGAAAGAAGCTAGAAACTTTGTATAATTAGCATACACAAGTTTGTATGCCAAACCTACGAAAAGGAACAAAATGATAAAACAGACAGCCACAAAAGAAGAACCTAAACGCTTATAAAGGTCAAAATAAAAGTTTCACTTCAGCTAAAAAAATGTTAGAAGGAAAAAGAAGGCTGAGAGACAGAGAGAGAGAGCACCTTCAGTGTGAATGCCCGTCCTTCTCGACCATCAGGAAAGAGCACAGTCAAGAGTTTTTTTTCACTTTTCACAACAACACTTGAAAATGTACGGGAATACCACTAAATTAGTTTGCTGGGCTGCTTCCCTTGTAGAGATAAGGCAAATACCATCAAAATTCAGAAAACAAACTAACCTGCCTGAATTGTTGAGATCAATGCCACCGAGAGTCAAATTCACCTCCCCCCCTTTCTGAGGAGCAGCATTCTGAAAGGCGTAACAATCAACTAAAAATTCAAAACTTTTCAGAAGGAAATTAAACAGACAAATAATCAATCGTAACATGATGCATATCATGTACATGTACCTTGTGCATATATAATATAAAGTAAAAGTGATATTAAAATAGCTTTAGCTTGTATTAATGTGACGGACAAACTACCAACTCCAAGTGGCTCATCCTCCAACTAGAAACAAGGTCATGACAACAGCTTAAATCACCATAAATTAAATAACATTCAAAACCAGACTCATGCAAAAGATCACCAGATAATTCTACGCCTGAGGTAAAGGCAACTCTTCAAGCTCTTCAAGTTCAAAGGAAATAAGTTGAAACTCAATTATCCACCCTCTAAAGAACTATTTTTTAAGATAACTATAACAAGCTATTAGGAATCCAAGAGGAATTTAAATGCGGAAATAACAAAAATTGATGAAGATCACCGTACAGGTTACCCAGCCATTTGAGAGGGCTGCAGCTCTCCTCAATCTTGGTCGTTATCCAAAATGATAACAAACTATCCCTATGTATGACTCCCTGCCATATACTCTCAGTGCCAAGCTACTAACTGATGGCAATACAATAGCACAAGCATGATCATATATAAAATGGAAAAACCACTTACTGGATCACTTCGAAAGAAAACTAGTGAAGTACGTGTAAGAATAAACCATCTCTTTTTCCAGGAGGTCCATCCAATTCCTGATTTTTTTTTTTTTTTTG